>NC_090035.1:78606089-78611089 GCF_037176765.1 Anolis sagrei | reverse complement strand
TCAAGGCTAAGAGTGTGCCACACATTAGGGCCAATGATGTGCAACACATTAACGCAAAGGATGTGCCATACATTAAGATGAAGGATGCACAATACATTAATACAAAGGATGTAAAATACATTAATGCATTAATGCAAATCATGTGAAACATATTGATGCCAAGGTTGTGCCATATATTAATGCCAAGGAGGTGAAACACATTAATGCAAAGGATGGACAACACAATAAAATCAAGGATGTGCAACACATTAATGCCATGAGTGTTCCATACTGTAATGCCAAGGATGTGCCATACGTTCATGCCAACAGTGTACCACACATTAAGACCAAAAATGTGCAATACATTAATTCACAGGATGTGCAACACATTAATGCAAAAAACGTGCAATACATTAATGCAAAGAATGTGCAACAAATTAAGTTCAAGAATGTGGAGCCGATTAATGCAAAGGATGTGCCACACATTAAGGCCAAGGGCATGAAATACATTAAAACCAGGGATTTGTAACACATTAAGGACAAAAGTGTGCCCTTTATTAAGGTCAAGGATGTGCTTTACATTAATGCCAAGGAGGTATCACATATTAATGCCAATGATGTGCCATACATTAAGGCCAAGCGTGTGCAACACATTAATGCAAATGATGTACAATACATCAGTGCAAAGAATGTGCAATACATTAATGTCAAGGATGTGCAACACATCAAAGCTAAGGATGTGCAACATATTAAGTTTAAGGAAATGCAACACATTAAGGCCAAGGATGTGCAACGCATTATGATCCAGGAAGTGCAACCCATTTATGCAAAGGCTGTGAAATACATTAATGCAAAGAATATGTAACACATTGATGCAAAGGATGTGCAACACATTATGACCAAGGATGTGCAACCCATCAATGCAAAGGCTGTGAAATACATTAATGCAAAGAATATGCAACACATCATGACCAAGGATGTGCAACACATTATGACTAAGGATATGCAACCCATTAATGCAAAGGCTGTGAAATACATTAATGCAAAGAATATGCAACACATCATGACCAAGGATGTGCAACACATTATGACCAAGGATGTGCAACCCATTAATGCAAAGGCTGTGAAATACATTAATGCAAAGAATATGCAACACATCATGACCAAGGATGTGCAACACATTATGACCAAGGATGTGCAACCCATTAATGCAAAGGCTGTGAAATACGTTAATGCAAAGAATATGCAACACATTGATGCAAAGGATGTGCAACACATTAAGTTTAAGGATGTGCAAAACATTATGACCAAGGATGTGCAATACAGTGCCAAGAGTGCCATACATTAATTCCATAAGTGAGCCATACATTAAGACCAAGGATGTGCAACACATTATGGCCAAGGATGTGCAACAGGCTGTGCAACCAATTAAGGTTGAGGGTGTGCAACACATTATGACCAAGGATGTGCAACCCATTAATGCAAAGGCTGTGAAATACATTAATGCAAAGAATATGCAACACATTGATGCAAAGGATGTGCAACACATTATGGCCAAGGATGTGCAACCCATTAATGCAAAGGCTGTGAAATACATTAAATGCAAAGAATATGCAACACATTGATGCAAAGGATGTGCAACACATTAATGCAAAAGATGTGCAACACATTAAGGTTGAGGATGTGCAACACATTATGACCAAGGATGTGAAACACAGTCCCAAGAGTGCCATACATTAATTCCATAAGTGAACCATACATTCAGGCCAAGGATGTGCAACATATTATGGCCAAGGATGTGCAACCCATTAATGCAAAGGATGTACAATACATTAATGCAAAGGATTTGCAACACATTCATGCAAAGAATGTGAAATACATTAATGCAAAGGATTTGCAACACATTAAGGTTGAGGATGTGCAACACATTACGACCAAGGATGTGCAACATAGTGCCAAGAGTGCCATAGTGCCATACATTAATGCCAAGAGTGCCATACATTAATTCCATAAGTGAGACATATATTAAGGCCAAGGATGTGACCAAGGATATGCAACATAGTGCCAAGAGTGCCATACATCAATTCCATAAGTGAGCCGTATATTAAGGCCAAGGATGTGAAACACATTATGGCCAAGGATGTGAAACAGGCTGTGCAACACATTAATGCAAAGGATGTGCAACACAGTGATGCAAAGAATGTGAAACACATTAATGCAAAAGATGTGCAACACATTATGGCCAAGGATGTGCAACATAGTGCCAAGAGTGCCATACTTTAATTCCATAAGTGAGCCATGCATTAAGGCCAAGGCTGTGCAACAGGCTGTGCAACACATTAATGCAAATGGTGTGCAACACATTATGGCCAAGGATGTGCAACACAATACCAAGAGTGCCATGCATTAATTCCATGAGTGTGCCATACATTAAGTCCAAGGAAGTGCAATACCTTAATGCCGAGGACACCTTGTTCCCTGGGAAGGGGGTTTTGGCTAATTTCCATGCATTTCCCCCTCCTTTCTCTCTTCTTTCCCCTTCCTTCGTTCCCTCCCCTGCTGCGTTTTTCGGGTTTTTGCTTTGTGAAAGCTGGTCTCCTGCCAAGGGCTCCATCAACCAACCTGCTTCTCCATCTGGGCCTGTTTAAAAGCTTAAGCGAAACCCAATGGGGGGCACAGACAGAGGATGTGGGGGAGCCGTGGGGTCTGCGGTCTTCCCTTTAGAAGCAGCCCACCACCCCCTTTCCAGGGTTAACCCTTCAAGGGAAAGGCCGGGATCAACCGAACTGGCTTGGTTTGCCAAAACTCACAAAAGCGACTATTGGGGACTCGCAACACCCATCACCTTTGGCACATGGGAGTTGTGGTCCCCAAAAATATAAGGGGATGAACCTTATTATTATTATTACTAGCTGTCCCCTGCCACGCTTTGCTGTGGCCCGATATGTGTATATATTTTTTGTGTGTGTATATATTTGTGTATATGTGTGTGTTTGCATATATGTGTGTGGTTTTGCGCATGCATTGTAATGTATTTATTATTATTTTTGGCTTTTAAAGTCCCTTCCATTGTGTTTTCAAGTGTTTTTATGAGTGATGGTCACTCATTGGCCTGAGAGGTGTCTTGGGTCCAAATTTGGTGTCCATTCGTCCAGTGATTTTTGAATTATGTTAATCCCACAAATGGACATTACATTTTTATTTATATAGATTATTATTATTATTATTACTAGCTGTCCCCTGCCACACGTTGCTGTGGCCCAGCCTGTTGATCTGGAAAATAAAGTAATGAGAAAGTGTTGGTTTCTAATATATGTAATTCCTTTCTGCTTGTGAGTAAACAGTATTTCTTGCTGTTTCTTTGTCAGTGTTGATGTGGAGAGTGTCTGGTTTGCCTACTCTGGAATATGCAACATATCATTGTCCTTCTTTAAGGGTCTCTTTCAAATCTATGATACTATATCTGTGTGTGTGAGAGAGAATCATATCTATCTATCTATCTATCTATATCTATGACTGGATGGCTCTTTGTCAGGAGGGCTCTGATTACATTTTCTTGCCCTGGTGAAGAGAGTTGGACTGGATGGTCTAAAGTATTTTCTGTTGGTCATGGGGGTTCTGTGTGGGAAGTTTGCCCCATTTCTGTCGTTTGTGGGTTTCAGAATGCTCTTTAATTGTAGTGAACTATAAATCCCGGTAATTACAAATCCCAAATGTCAAGGTCTATTTCCTCCAAACTCCATCTGTGTTCATATTTAGGTATATGGAATTTTTGTGTCCAGTTTGGTCCAGATCCATCATTGTTTGAGTCCACAGTGCTCTCTGGATGTAGGTGAACTACAACTCCCAAACTCAAGGTCAATGCCCACCAAACCCTTCCAGTGTGCTGTGTTGGTCATGGAAGTCCTGTATGACATGTTGGGTTCAATTCCATCATTGGTGGAGTTCAGAATGCTCTTTGATTGTAGGTGAACTATAAATCCCAGCAACTACAACTCCCAAGGTCTATTTCCTCCAAACTCCATCTGTGTTCATATTTGGGCATATGGAATATCCGTGCCAAGTTTGGTCCAGGTTCATCGTTGTTTGAGTCCACAGTGCTCTCTGGATGTGGTGAACTACAATTCCCAAACTCAAGGTCAACCTCCACCAAACCCTTCCAGTTTTTTTCTGTTGGTCATGGGAGCCCTGTGTTTTAATTACTGTATTTCAATATAAACAATAATACATTTTATTTACTATTATTGTTGTTGTTATTGTTATTATCAAGTCAATACAGACTTTATAGTATTGCAAAGTATGGGCTACATTATTAGTTAGATTTAATCGCCTCTCTCAAGCAACCAGAAACTACATTTATCTGGCATCTACCAATCTCAATGGGTGCCGGTTAACTGAGAATATACTATATTTAGAGGGCTTTTTACTATCTTGGGAGATGTTTAAATGATGAGTATTTGAATTTGGCATTATTATTAGTATTAGAATTTGGATGGCTCTTTGTCAGGAGTGCTTTGGTTGTGTATTTCTACGCGGGAAGGACTAGATGTCCTTTGGGGACCCCTCCTGAACACTTTGATTACATGAAAGGGAACTCCCACTGGCAATATTTGCAGAAATGAAGGCTTTTTAGTATAGCTGGAATGAGTCGTTAAAGTGTCCATGCTATATCTCTGCATAGTAGGGTTACAACAACCCTGCAAGGTAGTCCAGCTATGTCTAGACATAGTGTAGTTGACAGCAAGGGGAAGTTCCATTGATAATAATCCATTATGATGTGATTTTCTTCATTTTTCTCCCCGGAAGCGAATTGTTGGAAGACATGGAGCGAAACCCCAGTCCGCATGCAGTCGCGGAGTGCTTTGTTCAAAGGGTGAGCATCTAAATTAAGCTGTTCCATACATTTTTGTTAGGTTTCGGTACAGTACATCCCACAAATCCATGGGTCATATATATTCCCAAGTCTCCAGGTATGGGGAAACCCAGGCTCAGGGGGTGGATGCAGCTCCTTGGACTCTTTT
>NC_090035.1:78591089-78603589 GCF_037176765.1 Anolis sagrei | reverse complement strand
AAGGAAATAATAGTATTTGCAAGTAGATATCTCCCTGGTCTGTCTGGATAATTTTTCCATCCAAAATGGTCAGGGAATTACACGTTGTAAGCCTTGGTGGTTGCACAGAATTAAATTTGTGGTTGTTTGGATTGGCTTTTCCCCTTTAATATAGGAACAGAAGAAGTGTCCCAGTGGGAACACCAGGAAATGAATGGTCACCAAATAATATCTCTTGGAATCCCAAATTCTGCACTGTTTAGTGGTTGGGAAATGGGCATGATGTCTCTTTAAGGGGGAAAAACAATAACAATGCAGTGCTGCCACCTAATGGTGGGAGAAAGAACCACTTCTATGCACTTTAATGCAAGTCCCATTGCATCTTGCAGAGTGAAGAATTTGACATCTACACCCTGTACTGCATGAACTACCCCAAGTAAGTATAAATTCCCTGCAAAATGAAGAAGTTTGTAGGAAATACGATAGTCATGTATTGTTTTGTGTTGTTGTTCGATATTGAATGCATAAGGATAATCAAACAGTAAGGAGTCAAGCTACAGTATAGGGCGAGCAAGCCAGCAGAGTTAGTATTAAGCATGGGCAATCCATCATCATAATGACTTAATAACTTATTAATCGCCCTCCATCTGAGAATGCTCTAGGCGATTTACAGCTAAATTATAAAAGATAAAATACATACATACAAAAATTAAAAATGAACAGAGATCGAATGCTCTAGTAAAAAGCCAGGTCTTAAGTGCGAGAAGCAGATGGTGGAAACAGAAGAACGGCCTGCCTCAGGGGAGCGTGCTTGCTCCATCCATGTTCAACATCTACACAAATGACCAGCCACTGCCAGAAGGGACAGAGAGCTTCATCTATGCTGATGATCGTGCCATTACCGCTCAAGCAGGGAGCTTTGAGATGGTAGAACAGAAGCTTTCCGAAACTCTAGGTGCTCTTACTGCCTATTACAGGGAAAACCAGCTGATCCCCAACCCATCTAAAACACAGACATGTGCCTTTCATCTCAAGAACAGACAAGCATCCCGAGCTCTGAAGATCACCTGGGAAGGAATCCCACTGGAGCATTGCAGCGCACCCAAATATCTGGGAGTCACTCTGGACCGTGCTCTGACCTACAAGAAGCACTGCCTGAACATCAAGCAAAAAGTGGGTGCTAGAAACAATATCATACGAAAGCTGACTGGCACAACCTGGGGATCACAACCAGACACAGTGAAGACATCTGCCCTTGCACTGTGCTACTCTGCTGCTGAGTATGCATGCCCAGTGTGGAACACATCTCACCACACTAAAGCAGTGGATGTGGCTCTTAATGAGACATGCCGCATTATCACGGGGTGTCTGCGCCCTACACCACTGGAAAAATTACACTGCTTAGCCGGTATCGCACCACCTGACATCCGCCGGGAAGTAGCAGCCAATAGTGAAAGGACCAAGGCAGAGACATCTCCAGCTCATCCCCTGTTTGGGTATCAGCCAGCACGTCAACGACTTAAATCTAGAAATAGTTTTCTAAGATCTACAGAGACACTCACTGGAACACCTCAGCAAGCGAGAGTCCAAAAGTGGCTGCTCAAACCCAGAACCTCAACCAATGGCTGATACCAGATGAGAGACTCCCTCCTGGGCACACAGAGGACTGGGCGACCTGGAAGGCACTGAACAGACTGCGCTCTGGCACCACGAGATGCAGAGCCAACCTTCAGAAATGGGGCTACAAAGTGGAATCCTCGACATGTGATTGTGGAGAGGAGCAAACCACTGACCACCTGCTGCAATGCACCCTGAGCCCTGCCACATGCACCATGGAGGACCTTCTTGCAGCAACACCAGATGCACTCCAAGTGGCCAGATACTGGTCAAAGGACATTTAATCAACTCTCATACTCACAAATTTTGTAATCTGCTTGTTTGCTTTGTTCTGTTAGAAATGTAATATAATTTGACTGGTTGTTCTGACACAACAAATAAATAGTGCAAGAGTAAAAGGTCCTAAGTCACGCATGGCTCTCATGTAGGGTGGCAAGGAATCCCACAAGGCATGCGCAGAAATAGAGAAAGCCCATCTGCGTCTGGTCCTTTCCAAGGGCACTTCTCTAGGACCCGGTATATGGAGTAAGTCACGTTGGGATGGTCGTTGCGACCTCCGATGATTGGAGAAGGAGAGGCGGTCCCTAAGGTACGATGGACCCTGGCCGTAAAGAGTTTTAAAGGTCAGAACTAGCATCTTATACAGGCCACGGGACTCAGTTGGAAGCCAATGTCAGTGTTGCAGCACTGGAGTTATATGGCATTTCATGGGCTGCCTGGCTGCTGCATTCTGAACAATACGAAGCTTTCGGGTCGTAGACATCGGAAGACCCACATACAGGGCGTTGCAGTAGTCCAGCCTAGACGTGGCATGGATGACAGTTGCCAGAGCCTCGTCAGATAGGTAGAGCGCCAGTTGCCTCGCTTGTCGCAGATGGAAAAAGTCCTGTTTGCTGGCAGCAGCGACCTGAGCTTCCATTGTCAGCTGTGAATCCAGGACGACACCTAAGCTCTTAACAGTGGTCGATGGAGATAGGGTGGAACCATCGAAGGTGGGCAACGGAGGAGTCAGACCTGCCAGAGAATCTCAGTCTTCGCCGGGTTCACCTTCAGTCTGCTAGCACGTAGCCAGTTTGACAGAGCTTCCAGACATTGGGTGAAATTGTCTGGAATTGACGTTGCTCCAGGCTCCAGGCGCAGAAGGAGTTGGGTATCGTCTGCATATTGGTAGCAGTCCAGGCCGAAACTCCGAGCCAAACTAGCAAGGGGTCTAACGTAGATGTTGAAGAGAAGAGGAGAGAGAATTGCACCTTGGGGGACCCCACATAGGAGGGGGTTCTATCGGAGACTTGATCCATGTACTCCACGCGTTGACTCCGGTTCCAGAGAAATGAGTTGAACCAATCCATGGTTCTAAATGGTTCTAAAGTACTTACAAAACTAAGGGGCGCTGGTGCTTTGCCTCTAAAGTGTTTCTAAAGTTCTGGTGGCTAACAAAACTTTCAAAATTTAGTTATAAATGGCAGTTCCTAATTAGTTATGTCATAAAAATCACCAATAACAAAATAATAATGAAATTTTGAAAGTTTTGTTAGAATTCTGAAATTTTCACCACCAGAACTTTAGTAACACTGTTTAGAAGCAAAGCATCAGTTTTAGCAACACTTTAGAAGCAAAGTGTCAGCGCCCCCTAGTTTTGTAAGTACTTTAGAACCATTTAGAACCATGGATTGCCCATGGCAAGTTACGAGGGTTGAATGAAAAGTAATGCCTCCACCTTCGTAACTCCTCAACAGATGGCAGTACTGGATTGCGGCAGGTACTGGCTTGTTCAGTAGACTCTCCTCTACAGTTCCATTTTGATGGGATGCTTTAGCATTGAATGGTTGTGTTGTTAAAGTGTGAAGTATGGAACCCTGCACAGACGGTCGGTCAATGCGACTTAAGCAAAGTGCCGTCATTGAATTCTTAACAGCAGAAAGTGTCACCTCAACATCTTTAAACTTATTCTTGTGAAATGCCAATTATGCTTGAAATTTCTCTCTGAGGGATACGACGATCGTCCTGAATCAATCTGTCAACCTTTTGCTTGTGAAACTGGGTGGTTGCTGTCACAGGACATCCAACACATTGTTTGTCATGCAAGTCAGATGTTCCTACCTCAACATCTTTAAACTTACTCACCCAACAATGCACAGTACTCACATCAACACAATCCCCATAAAGAGCTTGCACCCTCTGATGAATCTCCTTTGGGGTGACACCTTCTACTGTCAAGAATTCAATGACCGCATGTTGCTTAAGTCGCATTGACCAATCATCTGTACAGGGTTCCATACTTTGCACTTTAACAACACAACAGTTCAATGCTAAGACTTCCAGCCAAAATGGAACCGTAGAGGAGAGTCTACTGAACAAGCCAGTACCTGCCACACATGTTGCTTAAGTCGCATTGACCGACAATCTGCGAAGGGTTCCATTATTTCCTCATTATTATTAATATTATTATTATTATTTCTCCCTTTCCTCTTTCTTCCTAAGCTCCGTCTCGGTCCTGCGGGAATGCATGGAGAACGAAGCCCTGGCTAAATTCTTCCGCGAACGGCAGACAACACTGTCGCACTCGCTGCCCTTGGAGACCTATCTCCTCAAACCGGTCCAGCGGATATTGAAGTACCACTTGCTACTCCAGGTTGGTTCGCAGGTCAATTCCAGATGGCCATCTGTCAGGAGGGCTTGGATTGTCTCTTCCTGGCTGGCAGAAAGGGGCCTGGAGTGGGTGGCCCTTTCTGTTAGCGTATAACAGTATCACAGAAGCTCAGAATAATGGACTCTGGAGTCTCCAGTAAAAGCAGGTTTTCAGCTTTTCTTGAGCAGCTCAAAATAGACAACATACACCATCAGCGGACAGTCGTGAAGAACACAAACCGAAAGAGATAGGAACTAATACAAACTGCAACTGGAAGGAAGTTTATCTCTGGCACTCCCTAATCTTTCACAGAGCAAGAACTCAGGGTCACATTCTCACAGCTTGTTCCTTTGCTGTTGAACCCTTCTGTGTCAAACTACATCCTGGCAATACGATTCTATTACAATCACAATCCTATCACATAAAATTACATTTAAACACACATCATACATGAATTACACACTGACACCTTCCAACTCTGCCTTGAAGTCTGGTGGAGCCTTCCTCTGTGGGGATTTCTAAACAGAGGCTGGATGGCCATCTGTTCAGCAGTGGAACTCTCTGCCCTGGAGTATGGTGGAGGCTGCTTCTTTAGAGGCTTTTAATCAGAGGTTGGGTGGCCATCTGTCGGGAGTGCTTTGAATTATTTTCCTGCTTCATGGCAGAATGGGGTTGGACTGGATGGCCTTCGAGGTCCATACAGATATGATTCTATCAGGAGGGGTTGGATTGTGTCTTCTTTAATGGCAGAATGGGGTCAGATTGGATGTACTTTGGGGGTCCCTTTTCAACTCTAGTGGAATATAGAATGCCTGGCAGTCTGGTGGGGTCTCTTTCTTTTTCTGGAGGTTTCTAAACAGAGGCTGGATGGCCATCTGTCAGGGAGGGCTGGATTGTGCCTTCCTTCATGGCAGATTGGGGTTGGACTAGATGGCCTTTGGGGGCCCCTTTGAATTCTGTAATTCTGCGAGAACAGCACAGAAATAATAATTTTCACTTGTGTAACGGAAATACTAGGATCCTAGAATTTCTTTGCTTCTGTTCCAGGAATTGGCCAAGCATTACGACAAGAGCAGCGTTGGCTACGAAGCCGTGGAAGAGGCCAGCATCACCATGACTGCCGTGGCCTGGTACATCAACGACATGAAGCGCAAGCAGGAACATGCCACGCGGCTGCAGGTGGGAGGCCGAGAGAGTGCGACTCGCCCAAGGTCCCTTGCTCTGTAGAACTAGTGCAGTTTGGCATCACTTTAATTCAATGCAATTTATTTATTTATCATGTCAGGGGCAACCAGACCATTGTATTACATTTCTAACAGAACAAAACAAACAAAATACAAAGTTTGCAAGCTTGGTAGTGGATTAAATGTCCTGACCACTTGGAATGCCTCTGGTGTTGCCGCAAGGAGGTCCTCCATTGTGCATGTGGCAGGGCTCAGGGTGCATTGCAGCAGGTGGTCAGTAGTTTGCTCTCCTCCACACTCGCATGTCGTGGATTCCACTTTGTGGCCCCATTTCTGAAGGTTGGCTCTGCATCTCGTGGTGCCAGAGCGCAGTCTGTTCAGCACCTTCCAAGTCGCCCAGTCTTCTGTGTGCCCAGGGGGAAGTCTCTCATTTGATATCAGGTTCTGGGTTTGAGCCTGCCACTTTTGGACTCTTGCTTGCTGGGGTGTTCCAGCGAGTGTCTCTGTAGATCTTAGAAAACTATTTCTAGATTTAAGTCGTTGACGTGCTGGCTGATACCCAAACGGGATGAGCTGGAGATGTCTCTGCCTTGGTCCTTTTACTATTGGCTGCTACTTCCCGGCGGATGTCAGGTGGTGCAATACCGGCTAAGCAGCGCAATTTCTCCAGTGGTGTAGGGCGCAGGCACCCCGTGATAATGCGGCATGTCTCATTAAGAGCCACATCCACTGTTTTAGTGTGGTGAGATGTGTTCCACACTGGGCATGCATACTCAGCAGCAGAGTAGCACAGCACAAGGGCAGATGTCTTCACTGTGTCTGGTTGTGATCCCCAGGCTGTGCCAGTCAGCTTTCGATGATATTGTTTCTAGCACCCACTTTTTGCTTGATGTTCAGGCAGTGCTTCTTGTAAGTCAGAGCATGGTCCAGAGTGACTCCCAGGGATTTGGGTGCGCTGCAATGCTCCACACACACACACACACATACTTATAGATAGATAGATAGAGATAGATAGATAGATAGATAGACAGATAGAAGTAAAAAAATTCCCGACATTAAATCCAGTCGTGTCCAACTCTGCGGGTTGGTGCTCATCTCCATTTCTAAGCTGAAGAGCCGGCGTTGTCCGTAGACACCTCCAAAGCCATGTGGCATGACTGCATGGAGCGCCATTACCTTTCCACCGGAGCGGTACCTATTGATGTTCTCACATTTGCATTTTTTCGAACTGCTAGGTTAGCAGAAGCTGGGGCTAACAGCAAGAGCTCACCCTGCTCCCCGGATTTGAACCTGCGACCTTTTGGTCAACAAGCTCAGCAGTTTAGTGGTTTAACCCACTGTGACACCAGGGACTCCATAGTTAGATAGATAAATAGATAGATTGATTGATGTATTTTATCCCCATCCCTTTACATTTTCTGGATCCCACCCCAAACTTTTCCTCTCCTTTCTAGGAAATCGAGGGCCTGCTGCTCGGCTGGAACGGCCCGGAATTGGGGGCTTTTGGGGAGCTGATCCTGGAAGGGCAGTTCCGGGTGCCGAGGGCCCGCAAAGAGAGGGTCTTCTTCCTTCTCAGCAAAGTGGTCCTGATCGCCAAGCGGCGGGGAGACAGCTTCATCTACAAGAGCCACATCTTTGTATGTATTTTTTGCCTGAATGCTGATGCTGCTAAAAAGGTTGCTGCTAGGCAGAGGACGGGAATGGGGAAGAAAGATAGTCTAGGTGGATATCAATAAGGCCATGAAAAAGAATGAACTCTTAGAGGTGTGTTGTCGAAGGCTTCCATGGCTGGAATCACACTGTTGCTGTGAGTTTTCCGAGCTGACTGGCTATGTTCCAGAAGCATTCTCTCCTGACGTTTCATCCACATCGAATCACTGGGTTGCTGTAAGTTTTCCAAGCTGTCTCGCCATGTTCCAGAAGCATTCTCTCCTACCACATCTATGGCAGGGGATGTGAGATTTGAGCTTTAACTGTAAGTAAATAACAACGGAGCTAGACTTTTCTGTTAATTTCCTTCTTGTCTTTTTCACAGTGTTGTAACCTGGCTTTGCAAGAAAACACCAAAGACCCGATGAGTTTCAAAATCTCCGACCTTTCCATCCCCAAACAGCAGCATGTCGTCCAGGTAGGTCTTGATCCGAACACTAATATTGCAACGAATCTGTTGCACTCCAGGCCAGGAAAGCCCTCTGACTTTAAACACCACGCAGCAAGCAGTTTATTGAAGATAATGAAAAGCAGTAGCAGTAAAAAGCAATCCACAAAAATAGATAAATCAAAGGAGGTAAAAAGATAGATAGGAACAAATAGTCCAAGAAGTTAGTCCATCAAAGTTCATGAAAACAAATCCTGAAACTTCCAAGGCAAAATCCCAAAACCCAGGGACCTGAGACAATGTCTTGACTCAATTCCAACATTGCTTCGTCTGACTACAGATTCTGTACTTGGAACTTATATCCCCAATCTACTCTATATCCCAAAAGGCAAGGAACGGATTTTGTCTCAGCTTTGAATCTGCTATCAGTCTCTCCTGCAATAAAGTAGCCGTAAAAAGCAATCCACAAAAATAGGTAAATCCAAGTAGGCAAAAAGATAGATAGGAACAAATAGTCTAAGAAATTGGTCCATCAGAGTTCATGAAAACAAATCCTGAAACTTCCAAGGCAAAATCCTAAAACTTGAGCATGAATTCCTTTCAGCATGGAAATCACAAGGCAATTCAGCATGGAAATCATAAGGCATGTAATATAGAAATCTATCTAAGGCAAGGCTTCCAGGAACCTGAGACGACGTCTTGACTCAATTCCAACATTGCTTCGTCTGGCTACAGATTCTGTACTTGACACTTTTATCCTATAATCTACTCTTACTTACTTACTTAGGCGATCCCTCATTGGACGAGTAAGATGGTCTTCCTTGATGACTATTTTTGTGGGTTTGTAGGTGGCTGTGGAGCCCTATTATTGATCCGCATCTTCTCCCACAGTGAAGGCATTGGCTTCCAGGTGGAAGGCGGACCTGGTCGGGGTTGGCTTGACGTGCCTTCCTCCTGGAACGTTTCTCTCTTTCACCCTCCACTCATGCCTCCTCAAATTCTGCAGCACTGCTGGTCACAGCTGACCTCCAGCTGGAGCGCTCAAGGGCCAGGGCTTCCCAGTTCTCAGTGTCTATGCCAGAATTTTTAAGGTTGGCTTTGAGCCCATCTTTCAATCTCTTTTCCTGTCCACCAACATTCTGTTTTCCATTCTTAAGTTCAGAGTAGAGCAACTGCTTTGGGAGGCGGTGGTCGGGCATCCGGACAACGTGGCCGGTCCAGCGGAGTTGATGGCAGAGGACCATCACTTCAATGCTGGTGGTCTTTGCTTCTTCCAGCACGCTGACGTTTGTCCGTCAAACGTAATCTACTCTATATCCCAAGTGGCAAGGAACGGATTTTGTCTCAGCCTTGAATCTGCTGTTAGTCTCTCCTGCAATCTGGCAGAGCGCCTGAGAGCCTGTTGAAGATAATGAAAAGTAGTAGCAGTAAAAAGCAATCCACAAAAATAGATAAATCCAAGTAGGCAAAAAGATAGATAGGAACAAATAGTCCAAGAAATTAGTCCATCAGAGTTCATGAAAACAAATCCTGAAACTTCCAAGGCAAAATCCCAAAACTTGAGCATGAATCAAACAAGATACTTCAGCAAGGAAATAACAAGGCAATTCAGCATGGAAATCACAAGGCACATAATACAGGAATCTATCCAAGGCAAGGCTTCCAGGGACCTGAGACAACGTCTTGACTCATTTCCGACGTTGCTTCGTCTGACTACAGATTCTGTACTTGGCACTTTTATCCCCTAATCTACTCTATATCCCAAGCGGCAAGGAACGGATTTTGTCTCAGCCTTGAATCTGCTATCAGTCTCTCCTGCAATCTGGCTGAGCGCCTGAGAGCCTGTTGAAGATAATGAAAAGTAGTAGCAGTAAAAAGAAATCCACAAAAATAGATAAATCCAAGTAGGAAAAAAGGATAGATAGGAACAAATAGTCCAAGAAATTAGTCCATCAGAGTTCATGAAAACAAATACTAGAACTTCCAAGGCAAAACCCCAAAACTTGAGCATGAATCAAACAAGGCACTTCAGCATGGAAATCACAAGGCAATTCAGCATGGAAATCATAACGGATGTAATACAGGAATCTATCCAAGGCAAGGCTTCCAGGGACCTGAGACGACGTCTTGACTCAATTCCAACATTGCTTCGTCTGACTACAGATTCTGTACTTGGCACTTTTATCCCCTAATCTACTCTATATCTACTCTATATATATACCGCTGTTGAAGAAACCATCACTGGACCCCACTAAATTCGACAACTATCGGCCAGTTTCCAATCTCCCCTTCTTGGGCAAAGTCTTGGAACGTGTGGTGGCCTCACAACTCCAGGTATTCTTGGTAGACACGGATTATCTAGACCCGGCACAGTCTGGCTTTAGGCCGGGACATGGTACCGAGACAGCCTTGGTCGCCTTAGTGGATGATCTGCGCCGGGAGCTCGACAGGGGGAGTGTGTCCCTGTTGGTGCTGCTTGACCTCTCAGCGGCCTTCGATACCGTCGACCACGGTATCCTTCTGGGACGCCTCGCAGGGATGGGTCTTGGAGGTACTGTTTTGCAGTGGCTCCGGTCATTCCTGGAGGGTCGATCTCAGAAGGTGTTGTTGGGGGACACCTGTTCAACCCCACAACCATTGTCTTGTGGGGTTCCTCAGGGCTCTATATTGTCTCCCATGTTGTTTAACATCTACATGAAGCCGCTGGGGGAGATCATCCGGAGTTTCGGGGTACAGTGTCATCTGTACGCGGATGATGTCCAACTCTGTCACTCCTTCCCACCTGCTACTAAGGAGGCTGTTCAGGTCCTGAACCGGTGCTTGGCCGCTGTGACGGTCTGGATGAGGGCGAACAAATTGAAATTGAATCCAGACAAGACAGAGGTACTCCTGGTCAGTCGCAAGGCCGAACAGGGCATAGGGTTACAGCCTGTGTTGGATGGGGCCGCACTCCCCCTGAAGATGCAGGTTCGCAGTTTGGGTGTGACCCTGGACTCATCGCTGAGCCTGGAACCCCAGGTTTCAGCGGTGACCAGGGGAGCATTTGCACAGCTAAAGCTTGTGCGCCAGCTGCGCCCGTACCTTGGGAAGTCTGACTTGGCCACGGTAGTCCACGCTCTGGTTACATCCCGTTTAGACTACTGCAACACTCTCTACGTGGGGTTGCCTTTGAAGACAGCTCGGAAGCTCCAACTAGTCCAACGCTCAGCAGCCATGATTTTAACAGGAGCGGAGCGCAGGGAGCATACAACCCCCCTGTTGCGCCAACTCCACTGGCTACCGATCTGCTACCGGGCTGAATTCAAAGTGCTGGCGTTGGCCTTTAAAGCCCTAAACGGTTCCGGCCCAAGCTACCTATCTGACCGCATCTCTGCCTATGAACCCACCAGGAGTTTGAGATCTTCCGGGGAGACCCTGCTCTCGATCCCGCCTGCTTCTCAAGCTCGGCTGGCGGGGACGAGAGATAGGGCCTTCTCGGTGGTGGCTCCTCGGCTGTGGAACGCCCTTCCTACGGACATTAGACTAGCACCATCTCTAATGGTATTCCGCAAAAAGGTGAAGACCTGGATGTTTGTGCAGGCGTTTGAGTAATTTAGTGCAATCTGGTAATGGAACATAGGAATGGAACAATGGACAACGAACCTGGACTACGCTTGGATGATGAGAAGATTGGGTACGATTGTTTTTTGTAATAACTGTGCATTGTAATTGCTTATTGGTAATTTATGGATAATGTGTTAAGTCAATTGTTATATGTTGTATGGAACCACTGCTGTTTCTACTGTTTTTACTGTTTGTGAACCGCCGTGAGTCGCCTTCGGGCTTGAGATACAGCGGTATAGAAGCAAAGTAAATAATAATAAATAAATAAATAAATAAATAAATAAATATCCCAAGAGGCAAGGAACGGATTTCGTCTCAGCCTTGACTCTGTTATCAGTCTCTCCTGCAATCTGGCAGAGCGTCTGAGACCCTGGTTTGTTTTTCTTTGCTGACTGAAAGGACTTCTCCTATCTACTGGCTCATTAATTTCTGCAGCTGGCCCAGGTGCCGAGCCTTTCTCAGGCTCAAAGCCTTGGGAATTCTCTGGTAACCATCATCCCCAAACTCTTCAGTAGCATTCCCATCAGAACAGTCACTTTGAACAGGAATCTATCCAAGGCAAGGCTTCCAGGGACCTGAGACGACGTCTTGACTCAATTCCAACATTGCTTCGTCTGACTACAGATTCTGTACTTGGCACTTTTATCCCCTAATCTACTCTATATCCCAAGCGGCAAGGAACGGATTTCGTCTCAGCCTTGAATCTGCTATCAGTCTCTCCTGCAATTTGGCTGAGCGCCTGAGAGCCTGGTTTGTTTTTCTTTGCTGACTGAAAGGACTTCTATCTACTGTCTCATTAATTTCTGCAGCTGGCCCAAGTGCTGAGCCTTTCTCTGGCTCAAAACCTTGGGAATTCTCTGGTAACCATCATCCCCAAACCCTTCAGGAACATTCCCATCAGAACTGTCACTTTGAACAGGAATCACATTGTCATTCTCTGTGTCGAGTGCAACCTCCTCATTAGACACATGAACCAACATTGTCACTCCCAACCCGGATCATTACACACAGTCACAGGTTGGACTCCAACAGAACCAATGAAATGCTTTCAAATATATATCTGTAAAGCTGTCCGCTCCGGAGTCTAGTCTGAACTTTAAAAGGGACGCTCTACTGTTCAGAACCTCATTTGACTTTTTGGAGCACTCTCTAAAACTTTTGGGATTGTTTTCCTTTATAAAGTTCACAGTAAAACCCAGACCAGGACTAGCACCTTGCAGAAAATATGAAAAAGTTTGCAAAAATTAGAGTATCAATATTTAAGAAATAATAATAGTAATAATAATTAGGATTATTGTTATTTTATTTCTGACCCACCTCTCTTTGTGGCAAGCTGCAGCATAATTAAAACACATAAATTAAATAACAATTATGACCCCATACTAAAGTC
>NC_090035.1:78586089-78588589 GCF_037176765.1 Anolis sagrei | reverse complement strand
GGCAGGGCTCAGGGTGCATTGCAGCAGGTGGTCAGTGGTTTGTTCTTCTCCACACTCGCATGTCGTGGATTCCACTTTGTGGCCGCATTTCTGAAGGTTGGCTCTGCATCTCGTGGTGCCAGAGCGCAGTCTGTTCAGTGCCTTCCAAGTCGCCCAGTCCTCTGTGTGCCCAGGAGGGAGTCTCTCATTGGTATCAGCCATGGATTGAGGTTCTGGGTTTGAGCCTGCCACTTTTGGACCCTTGCTTGCTGGGGTATTCCAGCGGGTGTCTCTGTAGATCTTAGAAAACCATTTCTAGATTTAAGTCGTTGACGTGCTGGCTGATACCCAAACAAGGGATGAGCTGGAAATGTCACTATCTTCGTCCTTTCACTATTGGCTGCTACTTCCCGGCGGATGTCAGGTGGTGCAATACTGGCTAGACATGTAGTTCCTCCAGTGGGCGCAGACACCCTGTGATAATGCAGCATGTCTCATTAAGAGCCACATGTACTGTTTTAGCGTGGTGAGATGTGTTCCACACTGGGCATGCATACTCAGCAGCAGAGAAGCAAAGCGCAAGGGCAGATGTCTTCACTGTGTCTGGTTGTGATCCCCAGGTTGTGCCAGTCAGCTTTCCTATGATATTGTTTCTAGCACCCACTTTTTGCTTGATGTTCAGGCAGGGCTTCTTGTAGGTCAGAGCACGGTCCAGAGTGACTCCGAGGTATTTGGGTGCGCTGCAATGCTCCAGTGGGATTCCTTCCCAGGTAATAATCCTCAGAGCTCGGGATGCTTGTCTGTTCTTAAGGTGAAAGGCACATGTCTGTGTTTTAGATGGATTAGGGATCAGTTGGTTTTCCCTGTAATAGGCAGTAAGAGCACCTAGAGCTTCGTTCTACCATCTCAAAGTTCCCTGCTTGAGCGGTGATGTCACAATCATCAGCATAGATGAAGCTCTCTGTCCCTTCTGGCAGTGGCTGGTCATTTGTGTAGATGTTGAACATGGATGGAGCAAGCACGCTCCCCTGAGGCAGGCCGTTCTTCTGTTTCCGCCATCTGCTTCTCTGGCCCTGGAACTCAACAAAAAAGCTCCTGTTTTGTAGCAGGTTTCCTATGAGGCAGGTGAGGTGGTTGTCCTTTGTGATATTATACATTTTTCTCAGGAGGAGGCGGTGGTTCACAGTATCATAGGCTGCTGACAGGTCTATGAAGACGGCTCCTGTGATCTGCTGCCTTTCAAAGCCATCTTCTATCTACTGAGTCAGGTTCAGCACTTGCAATGTGCAGCTTTTGCCTTTCCTGAAGCCAGCTTGCTGTGGAACCATGATGTGGTGGGTTGACTGGAAAGACATGTGCCGGCAGCTGATTGGCTGAGCATGCCAGTAGCCAGAGTTCTGATTGGCTGCTGTCTCTGGCTTGCTGCTGAGACAGTTTTAACTGCCACTTTCATCTCGGAGAGTGAAGAGAGCGCTGACTGGAAACAGCCAGGAAGGAAATGGCTGCCAACTCTCTGAAGCCTGGTCATTTTTAAGGCATGAAGCATATTTTAAAGACTGTTTAAAAGGATTGTTTATTCCCTCTGTTCTCTGTGTGAACTCAGAGAAACTACTGTATATATTGTTGCCCTGTTTATTTGGAAGGGGACTCAGAGTGGCTTACAAGTAAAAAGTAAATAGAATATATTATATTATTACCATAGCACAATAATAATATTATATATTACATTGTACTATAACATTACACTGCAATATTATTAGTAATATTACATTTAATATAAAATATATAATTATTTAATATAAATATATAAAATTTAATATAAAATATATAATTATATAATTATAATATATTATTAGTAGTAGTATTACATTGTATTACATTATAATATTATCAATATTATATGTATATACAATACAGACCTGTAGCCAGGGAGGGGGGTTAAGGGTTCAACCCCGCCCCCCAAATTTTCAGGTAAAAAACCCTATTTTTTGGCTTTTTTTTGGCCTTACTAACCTTGCATACTTTGTATCATACCTTTTACGGAGCAATAAGGGTCTTTGGACTGTATTAAAATGTTGTTGTTGTGTTATTGAACTACTCTTCATGATTTGCTAAAAAAAAGTTTCAACCCGCCCCCCTCCCCCGAATTTTTTTCTAGCTACGGCCCTGATACAATATATTATATTATATTATATCTTATATTATATTATTTTATATTTGATTATATTATATTATGTTTGACCTTTTGAATGAAAATAAAGATACTGTTACATGTTAAACAAGCCCGAGTGACACTTTATTATACTACAGGGTATATCTTGGTTCATAAACTGTGGTAAAGTTTCTGTTTATTTACATTTACAACCCCCAACAAGATGCACCCCAATCTGAGCTTCTACTATTCATATTAAGTAATGTTATGAATGATCATGGTGCCTGTTCTTTTTTCCCATTTGCAGGTTCCCCCGAAGCGTACATCGGTATGGAATCTCCCAAAAAGCCCCTTCCTTCTCCGCGGCTT
>NC_090035.1:78086748-78228389 GCF_037176765.1 Anolis sagrei | reverse complement strand
TGGACCACCTGACCAAGGAACACATTGATCAGGGACCACTTTGGCCAGGGACCACTAGATCAGGGGCCACTTTGATCAAGGACCACTAGATCAGGGAGCACTTTGACCAAGGACTACTTTGTTCAGGGACCACATTGATCAGGGGACCACTTTGACCAAGGACTACTTTGATCAGGGACCACTTTGCCCAGGGACCACTTTGATCAGGGACCACTTTGACCAAGGACCACTAGATCAGGGACCACTTGACCAGGGACCACTTTGATCAGAGACCACTTTGATCAGGGCCACTTGGACCAGGGACCACTTTGACCAAGGACCACTAGATAAGGGACCACTTGATCAGGGACCACTTTGATCAGGAACCACTTTGAACAAGAACCACTAGATCAGGAACCACTTGATCAGGGACAACTTTGACCAAGGACCACTTGATCAGGGACCACTTTGATCAGGGACCACTTTGACCAAGGGCCACTAAATCAGGGATCACTTTGAGCATGGACCACTTTTGATCATGGTCCACTTTGAGCAAGGACCACTTTGACCAAGGATCACTTGATCAGGGTGGTCCCTGATCAGTGGTGGGACTACTTTGATCAGGGACCATTGTTGATCAGAGACCACTTTGACCAGGGACCACTTTAACCAGGGACCACTTTGTCCAAGGGTGGGACTACTTTGATCAGGGGACCACTAGATCAGGGACCACTTGATCTGGGACTATTTTGATCAGAAGACCACTTTGACCAGGGACCCACTTTGTCCAAGGACCACTGGATCAGGGACCACTTTGATCAAGGACTACTTTGATCAGGGATCACTTTGACCAAGGACCACTTGACCAGGGACCACTTTGACCAAGGACCACTTGTCCAAGGACCACTTTGATCAGGAACTACTTTGACCAAGGATCACGTTGATCAGGGACTCACTTGCCCAGAGACCACTTTGATCAGAGACCACTTTGATCAAGGACAACTTTGATCAGAGACCACTTTGACCAGGACCACTCTCCAACATCAGTACCAAAAGGGTTACGAATCTGTTTTTGGTCAACTTTAGATTTGGTTTGGTTATTCTGCGTGCTGATCCAGAAATTGCATCGGATAGACCACATCAGCTCTAGTTTCTGATACAGGAACATATGCCATCCAATAGTCGCCATCTGCTCACCTACATAAAACCATATTTAATAATCCTTGGCACTATAAGGGGTTTTTGAGAGACTAGTCACTCTTGTAACGGTGTAGTAACAGTGACGCCGCAGACTATATTTTAGTTCTTGTGCCACGGACTATAGGTTGCACCCCTGGTTTAAATGTACTATGAGGCACATACAATCTAGTGACAACCAAACTAGTTTGACAGCTTTTCCTTTTTGGAGAGAGGATTCGTTCCTGAGGAAATGTAGCTTTTGGAAAGGGCAGTTCGATTTTTGCAAGAGAGTTCTAAGCACCAGACTACAATTTCCAGCATCCTTTGTGGAAGCCATGACAGTTCAATGATTATAAAACCGTGATGTCTGTTATGGAAAGGAGCCCTGAGACACTCGCTGGTTTACAGTGAACAGCTGGTTCCACAGGAATGAAATCCTATTTCCGGAGATGCAGAGAGTGGCCTGGAAAGGAGCCCAATTGCAGCCAGGGGATCAAGGACAGCTGGAATATACTGACCATTAGGAAAGGACCACTTGATAAGGTGAAAGTACTGGTTGTAGTTCATTTAGCCATGCGCTACTTCGTAAAATTAAGGTTAAGGGCCATTTCTGAGACTGGCCTAATTCTATCGTTTGTGGGACTCAGAATGCTCTTTGATTGTAGGTGAATTATAAATCCCAGCAACTACAATTCCCAAATGTCAATGTCTATTTTCCCCAAACTCCACCAGTGTTTCACATCTGGGCGTATTGAGTATTCGTGCCAAGTTTGGTGCAGATCCATTGTGGGTTGGGTTCAAAGTGCTTGTTGATTGTAGGTGAACTATAAATCCCAGCAACTACAACTCCCAATGTCACAGTCCCATTTCCCCCAAACTCCATCAGTGTTCACATCTGGGCGTATTGAGTATTCGTGCCAAGATTGGTGCAGATCCATTGTGGGTTGGGTTCAAAGTGCTCTTGATTGATGGTGAACTATAAATCGCAGCAACTACAACTCCCAAATGGCTATTTCCCCCCAACTCCACATCTGGGCATATTGAGTATTGGTGCCAAGTTTGGTGCAGATCCATTGTGGATTGGGTCAGAGTGCACCTTGATTGTGGGTGAACTATAAATCCCAGGAATTACAATTTCCAAATGTAAAAGTCTATTTTCCCCAAACTCCATCTGGGAATATTGAGGATTTGTGCCAAGTTTGGTCCAGATCCATCATTGTTTGAGTCCACAGTGCTCTCTGGGTGTAGGCGAACTACAGCTTCCAAACTCAAGGCCAATGTCCACCATACCCTTCCAGTATTTTCTGTTGGTCATGGGAGTTCTGTGTGCCATGTTTGGTTCAATTCCATCATTGGTGGAGTTCAGAATGCTCTTGGATTGTAGGAAAACTATAAATCCCAGCAACTACAACTCCCAAATGTCAGTATATTTCCCCCAAACTCCACCAATGTTCACATCTGGGCATATTTAGTATTCGTACCAAGCTTGGTGCAGATCCATTGTGGGCTGGATTCAAAGTGCTGTTTGATTGTAAGTTAACTATAAATCCCAGCAACTACAACTTCCAAATGTCAAGGTCTATTTTCCCCAAACTCCACTAGTGTTTACATTTGAGCATATTGAGTATTCATGCCAAGTTTGGTCCAGATCCATCATTTTCTGAGTCCACAGTGCTCTCTGGATATAGGTAACTACAACTCCAGAACTCAAGGTCAATGCCCACCAAATCTTTCCAGTATTTTCTGTTGACCGTGGGAGTTCTGTGTGCCAAGTTTGATTCAATTCCATCTTTGGTGGAGTTCAAAATGCTCTTGAATTGTAGATAAACTATAAATCCCAGCAACTACAACTCCCAAATGACAAAATCAATCCTCCCCTCCCAATCCCACCAGTATAAAAATTTGGGCATATCAGGTATTTGTGCCAAATTGGATCGAGTGAATGAAAATACACCCTGCATAGCAGATATTTACATTACGATTCATAACAGTAGCAAAATTGGAGTTATGTAGTAGCAACGATAAATAATGTTATGGTTGGGGGTCACCAGAACATGAACTGTCTTAAGGGGTCTCAGCATTAGGAAGGTTGAGAACCACTGCATTAACTTTTCCTTAGCTCTCTCCAACCAGAGACCTAATCTCATATCATGGGGCAACAGTAGCAAAATGACAGTTGTGAAGTAGCAACAAAAATAATGTTATGGTTGGGGGTCTCCACCACATGAGGAACTGTACTAAGGGTTTGCAGCATTAGGAGGATTGAGAATCACTGCATTAACGTTTCCTTAGCTCTCTCCAACCAGAGACCTAATCTCATATCACGGGACAACAAGAGAAATATGACATTTCTGAAGTAACAACGAAAACAATGTTATGGTTGGGGGTCACTACCACATGAGGAACTGTATTAAGGGGTCACGGCATTAGGAAGGGTGAGAACCACTGTATTCACCTTTCCTTAGCTCTCTCCAACCAGAGACCTAATCTCATATCACGGGGCAACAGTAGCAAAATTACAGTTGTGAAGTAGCAACGAAAACAATGTTATGGTTGGGGGTCACCACAACAAGAGAAACTGTCCTAAGGGGTTGCAGCATTAGGAAGGTTGAGAACCACTGCATTAACTTTCCTTTAGCTCTCTCCAACCAGAGACCTAATCTCATATCATGGGACAACAGTAGGAATATGATATTTCTGAAGTAGCAACAAAAATAATGTTATGCTTGGGGTCCCCACCACATGAAGAACTGTATTAAGGGGTCGCGGCATTAGGAAGGGTGAGAACCACCGTATTAACCTTTCCTTAGCTCTCTCCAACCAGAGACCTAGTAATCTCATATCACGGGACAACAGTAGCAAAACTCTTCTTTTCTCTCCAAAAGGCAAACCGAATCCAAAGAACGGCAACATCCTACCTATCCCAGTTCTTTTCCTTGACTTGAAGTAGCAGGACGTCTGGGTTTTCTGCATGTCTGCCTGTCAGGATGTCCACCATCAGCCCTGAATAGTGAGTATCAAGCAATGAGGTGAGAAGCCATGTTGGCACGGGGTGATTTACGTTGCTAGAAGGGAGGTGATGCCGAGCAAACTAGGTTTTCACCAGTACATTGGAGCCTTCAGTGGCACAATGGGTTAAACCCTTGGGCCGGCAGGACTGCTGACTGAAAGGTCAGCAGTTGAAATCCAGGGAGCGGGGTGAGCTCCTGTCTGTCAGCTCCAGCTTCTCATGAGGATTTATTTATCGTGCCATCAGCAACCAGACATTTATATTACATTTTTAACAAAAACAAACAAACAGACAAACACACAACGTTTGCAAGTTTGGTAGTTGATTAAATGTCCTTTGACCAGTATCTGGCCCCTTGGAGTGCCTCTGGTGTTACCGCAAGAAGGTCCTCCCTTGTGCATGTGGCAGGGCTCAGGTTGCATTGCAGCAGGTGGTTTGTGGTGTGCTCTTCTCCGCACTCGCATGTCGCGGACTCCACTGTGTGGCCCCATTTCTTGAGGTTGGCTCTGCATCTCGTGGTGCCAGAGTGCAGTCTGTTCAGCGCCTTCCAAGTTGCCCCATCTTCTGTGTGTCCAGGGGGAAGTCTCTCATTTGGTATCAGCCATTGGTTGAGGTTCTGGGTTTGAGCCTGCCACTTTTGGACTCTCGCTTGCTGAGGTGTTCCAGCGAGTGTCTCTGTAGATCTTAGAAAACTATTTCTTGATTTAAGTCATTGACATGCTGGCTGACACCCAAACAAAGGATGAGCTGGAGATGTCTCTGCCTTGGTCCTTTCACTATTGGCTGCTACTTCCTGGTGGATGTCAGGTGGTGCAATACCAGCTAAGCAGTGTAATTTCTCCAGTGGTGTAGGGCGCAGACACCCCGTGATAATGCGGCATGTCTCATTAAGAGCCACATCCACTGTTTTAGTGTGGTGAGATGTGTTCCACACTGGGCATGCATACTCAGCAGCAGAGTGGCACAGCGCAAGGGCAGATGTCTTCACTGTGTCTGGTTGTGATCCCCAGGTTATTCCAGTTAGCTTTCGTATGATATTGTTTCTAGCACCCACTTTTTGCTTGATGTTCAGGCAGTGCTTCTTGTAGGTTAGAGCACGGTCCAGAGTGACTCCCAGGTATTTGGGTGCGCTGCAATGCTCCAGTGGGATTCCTTCCCAGGTAATAATCCTCAGAGCTCGGGATGCTTGTCTGTTCTTAAGATGAAAAGCACATGTCTGTGTTTTAGACGGAATAGGGATCAGCTGGTTTCCCCTGTAATAGGCAGTAAGAGCACCTAGAGCTTCGGAGAGCTTCTGTTCAACCATCTCAAAGCTCCCTGCTTGAGCGGTGATGGCACGATCATCAACATAGATGAAGCTCTCTGTCCCTTCTGGCAGTGGCTGGTCATTTGTGGAGATGCTAAACATGGATGGAGTGAGCACGCTCCCCTGAGGCAGGCCGTTCTTCTGTTTCCACCATCTGCTTCTCTGGTCCTGGGACTCAACAAAAAAGCTCCTGTTTTGTAGCAGGTTTCTCTCATGAGGAGACACGAGAGAAGCCTCCCACAGGATGGTAAAACATCCGAGCATCCCCTGAGCAATGTACTTGCCAATTCTCTCACACCAGAAGCGACTTGAAGTTTCTCAAGAAACACTTAAATTAAAAGAGGAAAAAGAAATTAAAGAAAAGTTCCCACCCACATCTATGGCAGGCAACGTCCTTGCAGATGGCCAATTCTCTCACACCAGAAGCGACTTGCAGTTTCTCAAGTCACTCCTGACACGACAAAAAAAAAAATCCTCAGAGGTTGTGAGGTCTGTTGGAAAGTCGGCAAGTGGGGTTTATATATCTGTGGAATAATGTCCGGGATGGGAGAAAGAACTCTTGTGTGTTTCAGGTAGGTGTGAATATAACAATTGGCCACCTTGATTAGCATTTAATGGCCTAGCAGTTTCCAAGGTCTGGCTTCTTGAAAATGAACACAATCTGGTTACCAGTATTAAAAAAAACAAAACTCTGAAGTCATAACCGAAAATAAAGAACAATACTCAAAAACAGGGGAATTCCAGACAAGAAACAAGCAGGGCCAACTAATCACCTCCCAATAAATGATTTCCCCAGGCAAGAAGAGCCACACCAAAACAGGAGAATTCCAGACAAGAAACAAGCAAGGCCAACTAATCACCTCCCAACAATGGATTTCCCCGGCAAGAAGAAGCTACACCTTAACAATACTCAAAAACAGGGGAATTCCAGACAAGAAACAAGCAGGGCCAACTAATCCCCTCCCAACAAAGGATTTCCCCAGGCAAGAAGAAGCCACACCTTAACAATACTCAAAAACAGGGGAATTCCAGACAAGAAATAAGCAGGGCCAACTAATCACCTCCCAACAAAGGATTTCCCCAGGCAGGAAGAAGCTACACCTTAACAATACTCAAAAACAGGGGAATTCCAGACAAGAAACAAGCAGGGCCAACTAATCCCCTCCCAACAAAGGATTTCCCCAGGCAAGAAGAAGCCACACCTTAACAATACTCAAAAACAGGGGAATTCCAGACAAGAAACAAGCAGGGCCAACTAATCACCTCCCAACAAAGGATTTCCCCAGGCAGGAAGAAGCTACACCTTAACAATACTCAAAAACAGGGGAATTCCAGACAAGAAACAAGCAGGGCCAACTAATCACCTCCCAACAAAGGATTTCCCCAGGCAGGAAGAAGCTACACCTTAACAATACTCAAAAACAGGAGAATTCCAGACAAGAAACAATCAGGGCCAACTAATCACCTCCCAACAAAGGATTCCCGCAGGCAGGAAGAAGCCACACCTTGAAAACTGATAGGCCATTAAAAGCCAATCAAGGTGGCCAATTAGAATCCTAGAGTTGGAAGAGACCTCCTGGGCCATCCAGTCCAACCCCATTCTGCCAAGAAGCAGGAAAATTGCATTCAAAGCACCCCCGACAGATGGCCATCCAGCCTCTGTTTCAAAGTTTCCAAAGAAGGAGCCTCCACCACACTCTGGGGCAGAGAGTTCCACTGCTGAACAGCTCTCACAGTCAGGAAGTTCTTCCTAATGTTTAGATGGAATCTCCTTTCTTGTAGTTTGAAGCCTCGTAGTTTACTATGTTCACAACAACCCAATGGAGAGAGAGTTGGAAGCATTCCTTTAACTGAAGGGGAAATGCTAGAGGAAAAGGGGGCCGTCAGAGAAGACGGATTGCCGGATAAGCGAAGGTCGGATAAGCGAGACTCGACTGAATTCTATCCCTCTCCTACCTAAGGAAGGTAAAAAGTAAAACTAAACCACTTCTTTTGCTCAGTTTGTTTCTCTTTCCTTCTTCCACAACAGTGACTATTTGTTTAAGCTGCTGCTGATCGGCGATTCTGGAGTCGGGAAATCGTGCCTCCTGCTCCGTTTTGCAGTAAGTACTCACTGTGCAGAATTCAATCGGCTTCTAATCACCCAAATTGATTTATTACTAGCTTTGGGACCAGGCAGTGCCCGGGTTATTTGAGATAGGTATTGTTTGTCTGTGTTGCAATTTTAGTCTAGATCCAATGTCATCTTGGTTCAGTGGGTATGGGTGAACTACAACTCCCATATGCAAGTCCCATCGTCCATGGTCCATCCTTCTCCAAACTGCACCAGGATGTAGAGTGGGTCATGAGGGTCCTGGTGCCAAGATTGGTCTTGATCAGTCATTGGATGTGGGTCACAGCAGTCTCGGGAAGTGAGTTAAGGTACTTCGAGTCCCATCATCCGTGGTCCATCCTCCTCCAAACTGCACCAGGATGTAGAGTGGGTCACGAGGGTTCTGTGTGTCAAGTTTGGTCTTGATCAGTCATTGGATGTGGGTCGCAGCACTCTTGGGAAGTGAGTGGAAGTACTTCAAGTCCCATCATCCGTGGTCCATCCTTCTCCAAACTGTACCAAGATGTAGAGTGGGTCATGAGGGTTCTGTGCGCCAAGTTTGGTCTTGATCAGTCATTGGATGTGGGTCGTAGTGGTCTCAGGAAGCGACTTAAGGTACTTCAAGTCCCATCATCCGTGGTCCATCCTTCTCCAAACTACACCAGGATGTAGAGTGGGTCACGAGGGTTCTGTGTGCCAAGTTTGGTCTTGATCGGTCATTGGATGAGGGTCGCAGCACTCTTGGGAAATGAGTGGAGGTACTTCAAGTCCCATCAGCCATAGTCTGTCCTCCTCGAAACTGCACTAGGATGTAGAGTGAGTCATGGGGGGCTCTGTTTGCAAAGTCTGGTCTTGATCAGTCATTGGATGAGGTGTTGCACTCCGGATCCAGAAGAAGCCCTCTGACTTAAAACACACCACACGAAGAGTGAAGAACCAAGTCTTCTTTTATTGAAGTAAATAGCCAGAAGAAATAAATGCTTGTAAGAAAATCAGAAGGTTCCAAAAAGTATTCGTCCATAAACAGTAGTAACCCAAAGCAATGTCCACACAAGAAATACAGGCAATCCAAGACAGCATTAATCCACACAGGAATCAAGCAGGATGCAAAGACAGTCCAAAAGGCTAGAAAACTCCACAGAAACAAGATCCCTTGAACAAGACTTCCATGGCACAAGCACTTGGTTTCCAAATGATGCCTGATCTGACAAGATTCTCTACAGGCAAACCTTAAATCCCAAAAACTGGTTTCGTTTCCCCCCAGTCTTTGACTTTAACTGACAAATTCTTTTGGATCTACGTAAACATTGGGCTTCTTGTCGATTCTGGCTAATCTCCAGCAGCGAACTCTGCTTATCTGACTCCGTATTAACTCTAGCAGGTGCCAGACTGTTTTCCAAACTAGAATCTGGAGAACTCACAGGCGGAGGGAGTAAACCTTCTTCCCAAGGCCTGACAGAAACATTCTCATGAGAATCTGCCCTTTGCACCAAAACCTGTCTGTCAGTGTCTGCATGAAACTCATTGCCCAAAGTGTCTCCATCTTGCACCTCAGTCAATCCCAGCATCCCCCACATCAGAAGCAACAGGGGACTGGTTTCCTTCCTCATTACTCACATCAGACACAGAAACATCAGGAGACTGAAACACATTCACAGGTTCAAGCATAGGCTCAGGTTCAATCACAGGCTGAGTCCCAACATGAGGGTCGCAGTGGTCTCAAAAAGTGAGTGAAGGTACTGCAAGTCCCATCATCCGTGGTTCATCCTCCTCCAAACTGCACCAGGATGCAGAGGGGGTCATGAGGGCATAGACTATTTCTTTATTTAAGTTGTTGGCATGTTGACTGATATCCAAACAGGGAGATGTCTCTGCCTTGGTCCTTTCACTATTGGTTGCTACTCCCCGGTGGATGTTAGGTGGTACAATACCGGCTAAACAGGGTAATTTCTCCAATGGTGTAGGGCACAGACACCCTGTGATAATGCGGCATGTCTCATTAAGAGCCACATCCACTGTTTTAGCGTGGTGAGGTGTATTCCATAGTGGGCATGCATACTCAGCAGCAGAGTAGCAAATCGCAAGGGCAGATGTCTTCACTGTGTCTGGTTGTGATCCCCAGGTTGTGCCAGTCAGCTTTCGTATGATATTGTTTCTAGCGCCCTATGATCTACAGAGATACTCGCAGGAACACCTCAGGAAGCGAGAGTCCAAAAGTGGCAGGCTAAAACCGGGAACCAAGTGACCAGATACTGGTCAAAGGACATTTAACAGAATGCCAAGTTTGCAAACTTTGTGGGTTTTTTTGCTTGTTTGTTTTGTAAATACAACTGATAAATATATAGTAGAGTACAACTACCTACGTGCCTTTTTCTCTTCTTCTATTCTAGGATGACACCTATACAGACAGCTACATCAGCACCATTGGCGTAGATTTCAAAATCCGAACAATTGAGTTGGAAGGAAGGACAATTAAGCTGCAAATTGTGAGTATTCCTTCTCTGGAAAGAGAAACATTATTCCAGCTGGGTGGGAAGGATACAGGCTCCAAGGCCTCTACCTCCAGCAGCTGAATGGGTTGCAAAGTCTCAACAGGTGTGGCCTTTCTGACCAGACAAAAGGTATCAGGATCTGGCAAAAAAACCCTGAGTATTCCCTGTCTACGAAATCAAGGAGATTGGCCATAAGTTAGTAGGCAACCTTTCTCTCTCCCTCCATTTCCTTCGACCCTTTCATCCTTCCTTCTCTCATTCTTTCCTCCTTCCCTTCCACCCTTTCGTCCTTCCCTCCCTTTTGTCTTTCCTTCTTTCTCTTTCCTTCCTCCTTCCCTCCCTCTTTCCTTCCATCCTTCCCTTCCACCCTTTCGTCCTTCCTTCCCTTTTGTCTCTTCCTTCTGTCTTTTGTTTATCCTTCCTTCTCTTTTTTTACTCCTTCCCTTCCTTCCATCCTACCTTCCCTTTTGTCTTTTCTTCCTTCCCTCTTTCCTCCCTCCTTCCCTCTTTCTCCTTCCACCCTTCCTTTCCTCCATTTCATCCTTCTCTCTTCCCTTCCTCCTTCCCTTCCTTCCTTCCACCTTCATCCTTCCTTCCCTTTTGTCTTTCCTTCTTTCCCTTTTCTCCTTCCTTCCCTCCCTCCCTCTCATTCCATCCTTCCACCCTTTCATCCTTCCTTCCTTCCCTTTTATCTCTTCCTTCTGTCTTTTGCTTATCCTTCCTTCTCTTTCTTCTTTTTCCTTCCTCCTTTCCTTCCACCCTTCCTTCCCTTTTGTCTTTTCTTCCTTCCCTCTTTCCTGCCTCCTTTCCTCTCCCCCTCTTTCTCCTTCGACCTTTCCTTTCCTCCCTTTCATCCTTCCTTCCTTCCTTCCTTCTTTCCTTCTCTCTTCCCTTCCACCCTTTCATTCTTCCTTCCCTTTTGTCTTTTCTTCTTTCCCTTTCCTCCCTCCTTCCCTCTCTCCTCCTCATTCTATCCTTCCTTCCCTTTTTCCTTCCTCCTACCTTCCCTTCTGCCATTTCATCCTTCCTTCCCTTTTGTCTTTCCTTCCCTCCCTCCTTTCCTCTTTCTCATTCCATCGTTCCTTTCCTCCCTTTCACCCTTCCTTTCTTCTCTCTTCCCTTCTTCCTTCCCTTCCTTCCGTTTCATCTTTCCTTCCCTTTTGTTTTCCCTTCCTTCCCTCTTCCTTCTCTCCATCCCTCTGTCTTCCTCATTCCATCTTTCCTTTCCTCCCTTTCGTCCTTCCTTCTTTTTCCTTCCTCCTTCCCTTCCACCATTTCATCCTTCCTTCTTTCCCTCATTCCTCCCTCCTTCCCTCTCTCCCTCTTTCTCATTCCATCCTTCCTTTCCTGGGAGGTCTGGATAAGAATTAATTTCACACTGATTATTTTGTTTTTATTTGTAGTAGAATTAAGTGGGGGAGGGGGATTCTGGGAGAAGGGAAAGTGGATGTTTATGTTGGATAGGATGCTTTGAAATGAAATCAAGGATGGCCCTCTTCCAGCACTGCCCACCAGAACGCATCCTTTACCAGAACCCTGTTTTGTTTTCCTCCCCAGTGGGACACGGCAGGGCAGGAGCGCTTCCGAACCATCACGTCCAGCTATTACCGAGGCGCACATGGCATCATCATTGTGTATGATGTGACAGACCAGGTGAGAGACCCAGTCCTCCGCTCTCTTCTGCAGGCTAAACATGCCCAGCTCTTTAAGCCGCTCCTCATAGGTCTTGTACTCCAGACACTTGATCATTTGAGTCACCCTCCTCTGGACAATTTCCAGCTTGTCAACTTCTCCCTTCAATTGTGGTGCCCAGAACTGGACACAGTATTCCAGGTGAATCAAGGCAAACCATGTGCAATCAGTAGCTAATCTGGGAGCATACTTCCATACCTAGGCAATCCTTTGTTGTCTGAGCATGATGGCCCTCCAAGTGTAGTTTTCTGGTGGTGGATACATAGGTGACTGTGGAGCCCTATTCTTGACTCACATGTTCTCCCACAGTGACAACATCAGTTTCCAGATGGAACGTAGTCCCAATCAGCATTGGCTTGATGCACCCTCCTCTTGGCACATTTCTCCCTTTTGCCCTCCATTCATGCTTCTTCAAATTCCACAGCACTGCTGGTCACAGCTGAACTCCAGTTGGAGCACTCAAGGGCCAGGACTTCCCGGTTCTCTCTTTGTGTCTATGCGACAGTTTTTAAGGTTGGCTTTAAGCCCATCTTTCAATCCCTTTTCCTGTCCACGAATATTCCATTTTTGATTCTTGCATTGGGAATAGAGTAACTGCTTTGGGAGACAGGACAAGGTGGCCAGTCCTTGATGGCGTAGGAGCATCACTTCAGTGCTGGTGGTCTTTGCTGCTTCTTCCAGCACGCTGACATTTGTCCGCTTGTCTTCCCAAGAGATTTGCAGGATTTTTCAGAGGCAGCGCTGATGGAATCGTTCCAGGAGTTAAGTGTGACGTCTGTAGACAGTCCATGTCTCACAGGCGTATAGCAGGGTTGGGAGGACAATAGCTTTGTAAACAAGCACCTTGGTCTCCCTACGGATGTCCCGGTCCTCAAACACTCTCTGCTTCATTCAGAAGAATGCTGCACTCGCAGAGCTCAGGCGGTGTTGTATTTCAGTGTCAATGTTGACTTTGGTGGAGAGGTGGCTGCCAAGGGAGCCGAAATGGTCAACATTTTGTAATGTTACACCAGTAAGCTGTGTTCTGGCACGGCTGTGCCAGTGGCTTGAATTCCCTTTTTCTTTCTTTGCTTGTTTGCATGAATTCCTAAAGGCTATGCACTTTGCAATTCGGTAGCTTCTTCCAGGCTGCAGTTATAGGGCCAGCAACCTGTCAATCACTGTTGCAGCCTTTAGATCCGCCCCTTTCCCCAGGGTTTGGGAGGGAAAAGGGACCTTTAGCTCCGTTATCACGGAGAAGCCTTTTCAACAGGACGCGTGAGATTCTCCCACCTGTAGAGAAGCTCGGTTTCTTACAAAGCTCCGAGGGAAAATAGTCCCAAAGCTTTGGGGGAAGACAGTTCTCAAAGCTCTGGCTGGGGAACTTACAGCCTCAGAGCTCTGAGGAAGACAGCCCTAAAGCTTCTGAAGAAAACAGTTTTACAGATCCAAAGGTCTCCAGCTGGAAAATCTCTAGTTTTGGCCAGTAAGGTTACTCGGGTACCCAAAAAGCAAATTGGAACCGGGAGTAAGGCCCCACACCAGCCAGCCTAAAGACAGATTGCCCAGGGAGGGGTCGAAGGGTTTTCCTTGTAAAAGAAAGAAATAGTTCCCGAAGCAAGCTGCCTGTCCTTTGTGGGCAAGTTAAGAAGAATTTGTGTGTTTTGTTGAAGATCGAAGCGATAATAAAGAACTTTGTTAAACTTTCCAAGTTTCTAAAGACTTTGTTTAGGAAAATCCATAGGGCCTCTCAGCCGAGGCACCCCGGCGTCCCGCTGGGCACAAAGAGCACGTCCTGTTTTAAAAGACAATTGCTATAGGCCCAGTGCGTGTCAGCACAAGCTGTATTTATGGCATTGGAGAGGGATTGGCTGGTGACTGCTGGAAGAGCACTTTTGTTGGACGAGATCAACCGCTATGCCAGCGAGAATGTTCAATGGGAGACCGAGCTTCTCGAGCTTCTCGTCTGCTTCTGCAAAGGTGTTTAGTGGGGATTATTCTCCCCTATGAACCATCAAGATTATTAAGATCGTCTGGAGAGGCCCTGCTCTCGGTCCCACCGGCCTCGCAAGCACGTCTGGTGGGGACGAGGGACAGGGCCTTCTCGGTGGTGGCCCCTCGACTCTGGAATTCTCTCCCATTGGAGATCAGAACTGCCCCGTCTATAGTGACGTTTAGGAAACAGGTGAAGACTTGGTTATGGAGACAGGCATTCGACGGGTGAGGATGGATGGAGGATGATGAGCAACGGTTTTAGTGTGACGACTGACCATTATAGTTATTGATTGTAATTGCTGTTTTAATGTTTTATTGTAATATGTATTATGATGTTTTATTGATTGTATGTAATATTATGGTTGGAAACCAGTCTGAGTCCCTCAAGAGAGGTGAGAAAGCCGGTATACAAAACTTTTAAATTAATTAAATAAATAAATATAGGTCTTCTTCTGAATGTGCACAAACTACTTTATCATCGGCATATTATGTTTAGAATGTTATTATTAAATACTACTATATTTAGAGCATCCCTAAAGCAAGCAAAATGAAAAACCTTTGCAAAAAGTCATTGCCATCAAGTGCAACGATAGCTCCGATTGTGAATGGCTTTAAAACCAAAGACTCACAATCGGTTTTCGCTGACCTACCTCTCTTTTCCAGGATTCGTTCAACAACATGCACCTCTGGATGGAGGAGATCAACCGCTATGCCAGCGAGAATGTGAACAAGCTGATTGTTGGAAACAAGAGCGACCTCACAAGCAAGAAAGCCGTGGACTACACAACAGCCAAGGTACGCACCTGGGGAACGTGACGCATCACGTGCTGTGAAATCACTACCATTAGCAGCCTGCCGAGGCCCATAAACACGTGGGGTGTCACCATCTAAACCAGTGGTTCTCAACCTTCCTAACGCCACGACCCCTTTATATAGTTCCTCATGTTGTGATGACCCCCAACCCTAAAATGATTTTCGTTGCTACTTAATAACTGGAATTTTGCTACTGTTATGAATCATCATGTAAATATCTGCTTGGCAGGATGTATATTCATTCTCTGGACCTTGGGAGTTGTAGTTGCTGGGATTTATAGTTCACCTGCAATCAAAGAACATTCTGAATTCCACCAGAGATGGAATTGATCCAAACTTGGCACACAGAACGCCCATGACCAGTAAAAAATAATGAAAGGGTTAGGTGAGCATTGGCCTTGAGTTTGGGAATTGTAGTTCACCTATCTCCAGAAAGCACTGTGGACTCAAACAATGATAGATCTGGACTAAACTTGGCATGAATACTCAATATGCCCAAATGTGAACACTGTTGGGAATTTGGGGAAAATAGACTTGACATTTGGGAGTTGTAATTGCTGGGATTTATAATTCACCTACAATCAGAGAGCCTTCTGAACCCCATCAACGATAGAATTGGGCCAGACTTCCCACACAGAACCCTCCATGACCAATAGAAAATATTATTTTTTCTAATGCTCTTCAGTGACCCCTCTGACACAGTCTTGCGACCCCCTCAGGGGTCCCGACCCCCAGATTGAAAAACACTGATCTAAAACATGTAAATAGGAATTCTGTCGTGTCTGGGGGAATGACGTTAAGATGTGTTCTGGTTTTGGAGAACACAAAGGTTATAATTTTGATTTTAGATATACCAGTCTTTGTTTCTTTAATGTATTTCTATTCATAAATAAAGGGGAAATTAGAGACGAGAGATATATTGGGAAAAAAACACCAAACATTTTTCATCTATATAAATAAAAATGTAATGTTCATTTGTGGGATTAACATAACTCAAAAACCACTGGAGGAATTGACACCAAATTTGGACACAAGACACCTATCAGGCCAACGAGTGACCATCATGCAAAATAATTTTGTCATTTGGGAGTTGTAGTTGCTGGGATTTATAGTTATTATTATTATTATTATTATTATTATTATTATTATTATTATTTAAACTTATATGCCGCCACTCCCCTGGGGCTCAGAGTGGCTTACAAGAATAGCTAAAATCTAACAAAGTTTAAAAGCAATTTAAAACAATTTAAAAACAACAGTATCAAACATTGAAAGCCTGTCGGAACAGGTATGTCTTACATGCCCTGCGGAAAGCTGGTAAGTCCCGCAGGGCACGAACTTCAGGTGGCAGAGCATTCCAGAGTGATGGCGCCACTGCTGTGAAGGCTCTGCGTCTGGTTGCTGTTAGATGCAAGGTCTTGACACTGGGGACTTCCAATAGATCTTGGTCCTCAGAACGGAGGGATCTCTGGGGTTGGTAGGGGGTGAGACGATCCCTCAGATACATTGGCTCCAGACCATGCAAGGCCTTAAAGGTGAGTACCATCCCTTTGAAAGTGATCCGGTGCTCAATTGGTAACCAATGCAGCTGTAGTAAGATTGGGGTGATGTGGCATCTCATCGGAATTCCCGCAAGAACCCGAGCAGCTGCATTTTGTACCAACTTGAGCTTCCGGATCACCGACAGAGGAAGGCCAATGTAGAAGGCATTACAGTAGTCCAGTCTTGAGATGATTATAGCCTGGATCACCGTAGCTAGGTCATCCCTGGACAGGTAGGGGGCCAGCCGTCTAGCCTGCCGCAGGTGAAAGCAGGCGGTTTTGCTCACGGCGGAGACCTGGGCCTCCATTGTCAGCAGAGGGTCCAAAAGGACTCCCAGACTCTTTACTAATGATGACGGGCGTAACGCCTCGCCATCCAGGGTGGGCAGATGGATGTCCCCACTGCCCGGTCGACCCAGCCATAGGATCTCCGTCTTTGCTGGATTCACCCTCAACCTGCTGGCACGCAGCCATCCAGTCACGGCCTCGAGGCACTGATGGAAACAATTGGGTACAGAGTCCGGTCGGCCTTCCATCTTCAGCACCAGCTGAGTGTCATCGGCATACTGATAACACTCAAGCCCAAAACCTCGAACCAGCTGAGCAAGTGGTTGGATATAGATGTTAAACAACAGAGGGGAGAGAATGGCCCCCTGAGGAACCCCACAAGATAGAAGGGACCTCTCAGAGACCAGTTGCTGGGATTTATAGTTAACCTACAAGCAAAGAGCATTCTGAACTCCACCAATGATGGAATTGAACCAAACATGGCACATAGGACTCCCATAACCAACAGAAAACACTAGAAGGGTTTGGTGAGCATTGACCTTGAGTTTGGGAGTTGTATGACCAACAGAAAAGGCCATCCAGTCCAACTCTGTTCACCAGGGCAAGAAAATTTAATCAAAGCCCTCCTGACAAAAAGCCATCCAGCCATAGCTAGAGATATATGTGATTCACACACAGAGAGATATAGTATCATCGATTTGAAAGGGACTCCTAAAGAAGGACAATGATATGTTGCATGTTCCAGAGTAGGAAAACCAGACAATCTCCACATCAAAACTGACAAAGAAACAAAAAGAAATACTGTTTACCCACAATTTATTTATTTATTTGTTTGTTTATTTATTTATTTATTTACAGCATTTATATTCTGCCCTTCTCACTCCGCAGGGGACTCAGGGCGGATTACAGTGTACACATATATGGCAAATATTCAATGCCAATTTTGACATACAACTTATACAGACATACACAGAGGCTATTTAACTTTTTCTGGCCATCAGGGTAGCTGTCGCTTTCATCGTCCATCTGCGATGCTGATGAAGCACTTCCGCATTCCCCACATGCTTCCCCGCTGGAATGCTTTGCCGGAGTCTTCTTTATGGCCTCATAAATCAATTAATTTAGCCTCCCCACACTTTAAGGTGGTACCTTATTTTCCTACTTGACAGATGCAACTGTCTTTTGGGTTGCAAAGGTCAACAACGGGCTACACTCAATTGGTTGGAAACCCACTCCAACCCGGGCTGGCTTCGAACTCATGACCTTTTGGTCAGAGTGATCTTAATGCAGCTGACACCCAGCCAGCTGCACCACAATCCCGTACAGGAATCAATTATATCCCATATCGATTTCTGTACGGTAAATTCATCTTTCTTATCGTCTTTATACGAATCTATTATTTGTCTATATTGATACCAGGTTAGATTACAGCCCTTTTAGCAAGAGCAATGCCTATTGTTGCATTTTCATTCTTGGTCTCTCGTTTCCCTGCATTCAGGAATATGCGGACTCCCTCGGGGTGCCCTTCCTAGAAACCAGTGCAAAAAATGCCACCAATGTGGAGCAGGCGTTTCTCACGATGGCAGCGGAGATCAAGAACCGAGTGAGCAGCGGTCCCACTCAGAACGACAGCCACAAGTCCAACCTCCACATCCAGAGCGGGCCCCTGAGGCAAGAAGGAGCCGGTCAAGAAGACGGAGGAGGAGGCTGCTGCTAAAGGAAGCGCCCAACCCGGATCGATACCCGTGGAAGGTTTGGAGAATGTGTGGGTGCCTGGGGTCAGTTCCCTTTGGGTCTGCGCCACTGCTAACGGCACCTGGACTTCCCCTCTTCTTCATATGCACAATAGGACTTTGGTTGGCAAAGCAGCCTTTGATTCCGTTATCTCATGTTTATGACCTTGGAGCCATAATATCCGTCCCTGCCCAGCTGATACCTTCTCGCTAGCGGCCACATCCTGTCCGATCCTCCGATGCAGACACGAATTCAGCACTCTGCCATCCCACAGCAGCCAAAGGAAGGATCAAGAGTTGCAAAAGAAAAAGCAGAGAAGGGGAAAAGGATTTTATACCAGGTTAATTCCTTTGCAACAAGAGTATCGTGATTTTCCTGAATTTTTTTTTTTTGCCTTCAAAACATTGCACATTCAGCATTGTGAGCATGCACGCAACATCACTTCACATTGGCTTTTCACAAACATGTCCTTTTTGAACGTTCGTCCCCAAATCAGCCTCTTATTTCAGTGTGGAAGGTTTTCAGACTAATATAAAGATCAGATTTGTTTCTCTCTGCTCCCTCTGGCTACTACGTGTAGATTGCTATACACGTATCTGCATCCCAAGCATACATTAACTCCCCTAAGTATTGGGAATTCGGGTTTGGGGAGGGTCCAGAGAAATTTCTACTCCCTTGTCTCAGCTTCCTTTGTCTCTCACTGCAAAGAACTGCAGACCTTCAATTCCCTCAAAGAGAAAAGGACAAACTATTTGTGGGTTGTTGTAGGTTTATTTGTGGGTTGTTGCAGGAACTATATGGCCATGTTCTAGAGGCATTTTCTCCTGACGTTTCGCCTGCATCTATGGCAAGCATTCTTAGAGGTAGTGAGGTCTGTTGGAACTAGGAAAAAGGGTTTATATATCTGTGGAATGACCGGAGTGAGACAAAGGACTCTTGTCTGCTGGAGCTAGGTGTGAATGTTATTTGTGTATTGTCGAAGGCTTTCATGGCCAGAATCCCTGGGTGGTTGTGTGTTTTCCAGGCTGTATGGCCACATTCCAGAAGCATTCTCTCCTGACGTTTTGCCTGCAGCTTGGGGGTCCTCCTGGATTCAGCGCTGATGCTTGATGCGCAGGTGTCGGCGGTGGCTGGGAGGGCCTTCGCATAATGAAAAACTTGTGTGCCAGCTGCGATCATACCTCATGAAGTCTGACTTGACCATGGTGGTCTTAGTTACCTCTAGGCTGGACTGCTGTAATGCTCTCTATGTGGGGCTACCCTTGAAGACAGTCCAGAAACTACAACTTGTCCAACGCTCAGTAGCCAGATTAAGAACTGGAGCTAGTTATAGGGAGCGGTCAACCCCCGTTTAAAGAGCTCCACTGGCTGCCATTCATTTTCCAGTCCCAATTCAAGGTACAGGTTATCACCTACAAAGCCCTAAACGGTTTGGGACCTGCCTACCTTCGTGACCGTATCTCGCTCTACATACCAACCCAGGCCCTTCATTCCTCGGGGGAGGTCCTCCTTTCATCTTGTGCCCACAAGCTTGCCATAGATGCAGGCAAGATGTCATGAGAGAATGCTTCTGGAATATGACCATACCGTCCTTAGAGTAACGTTCACACCACCCGCTCTAGAACAGAGTTTCTCAAACTCTGCTCCTCCAGATGTTTTGGACTTCAGCTTAACGTTCACCACCCGCTCTAGAACAGAGCTTCTCAAACTCTGCTCCTCCAGATATTTTGGACTTCAGCTTAACGTTCACACCACCCGCTCTAGAGCAGAGCTTCTCAAACTCTGCTCCTCCAGATGTTTTGGACTTCAGCTTAACGTTCACACCACCCGCTCTAGAACAGAGTTTCTCAAACTCTGCTCCTCCAGATGTTTTGGACTTCAGCTTAACGTTCACACCACCCGCTCTAGAACAGAGTTTCTCAAACTCTGCTCCTCCAGAAGTTTTGGGAGCTGGGAGCTGAAGTCCAAATGACTTGCAGCACAGTTTGAAAAACACTGTTCTAGAATGACCCTCGTGAAACGCTGGGACACACTCTTTGGAGAATAGCAGGGCACTCTAGAGAGAGAGAGAGAGAGAGAAACAACAACGTGACCAGGGCCTAGAGTTCTAGATGAGCCAAGTCCATGGACATTACTTTTAAGACTGTCAACCAGTCCCTTTTTACACTGAGCAATCACAACTTCTGCATGACTTCAATTATAGACTACACAGGCAAAGACTTTTGTTTTTAAAGGAAGGCGAGTTGTGCGTATGGTTTGTGTTTTTCTTAACAATTCCACAATTTCTGTCCAATTGCGCATTTCCAGGAAACCCTGCAATAATGGATCCTTTCCTCGTGCACCCCATCAATCCTAAACTTCCCTTTCCATATTCTGTCTGTCAGCACTAACTCATAAACAATAAACCATTTCTGTCCTCCTCTTGGCTCTGAGTTATATACCATATATTATAACTGGTAGGGTTTGGGGTGATTGTCCTTGGATCTGGGAGTTGTAGTGCGCCCTCATCCAGAGAGCACAGAACACAGCCAATGTTGGATCTGCACCAAACTTGCCACACAGATCTAACATGGCTGACTTTGAATACAAATGGGGTTTGGGGGTGAATGTCCTTGGATCTGGGAGTTGTAGTTCGCCCTTATCTAGAGAGCACAGAACACAGCCAATGTTGGATCTGCACTCAACTTGGCACACAGATCCAACATGGTCAACTTCGAATACTTTTAGGGTTTGGGGGTGAATGTGCTTGGATCTGAGAGTTGTAGTTGGCCCTTATCCAGAGAGCACAGAACACAGCCAACGTTGGATCTGCACCAAACTTGGCACACACATCCAACATGGCCAACTTTGAATACTGATAGGGTTTGGGGGTGATTGACCTTGGATCTGGGAGTAGTAGTTGGTCCTTATTCAGAAAGCACTGAATGACGCCAACGTTGGATCTGCACCAAACTTGGCACACAGATCCAACATGGCCAACTTTGAATACAGGTGGGGTTTGGGAGTGATTGTCTTTGGATCTGAGAGATGTAGTTCGCCCTCATCTAGAGAGTACTGAATGCAGCCCACGTTCAATCTGCACCAAACTTGGCACACAGATCCAACATGGCCAACTTTGAATACAGGTGGGGTTTGGGAGTGATTGTCTTTGGATCGGAGAGTTGTAGTTCGCCCTCGTCTAGAGAGTACTGAATGCAGCCGACGTTCAATCTGCACCAAACTTGGCACACAGATCCAACATGGCCAACTTCTAATACTGGTAGGGTTTGGGGGTGAATGTCCTTTGATCTGGGAGTTGTAGTTCGCCCTCATCCAGACAGCATTGAATGCAGCCAACGTTGGATCTGCACCAAACCTGGCACACAGATCCAACATGGCCAACTTTGAATACAGGTGGGGTTTGGGAGTGATTGTCTTTGGATCTGAGAGTTGTAGTTTGCCCTCATCCAGAGAGTACTGAATGCAGCCGACGTTGGATCTGCACCAAACCTGGCACATAGATCCAACATGGCCAACTTTGAATACAGGTGGGGTTTGGAGTGATTGGCCCATGCTTTTGGGAACCGCAGTTCACCCACATCCTTATGCATTTTTGAATGGGAGCATTCATAAATATCAAAACAAATAATAACACCCTGAAACAAACAATGCCTTTTTCAAACAACCCAGGTAAAAATAACGAAAAGCGCTTTGAAGAATGGAAGGGGCTCACTTTGCCTTCATGGTATGTGGACAGCAATGCCATGTCCTCTCTCTTCATCTCCCGAGCCATCTTTCTAAACATGCTCCACATGGTGTATGAGGTTATTTCTCCAACCCAAAAAGAAAGGGCTGAGATGTGATTGCTGCCGGGATGTTTGTGTGTGTAAGTAAGTGAGAATGTCCTGATGGGAGTTCCAGGTCAAAGGCATTTTGCTTCCTGAGACAAAGAACAAGATGGCACATCTATTAAGATATTTACCCTCAAGTGCTGCTTCTATTTTATAAGTTTTATACTAATTTATGCAATGTTTCTGATGCATAATAATAATAATTTTAAGCTGATCTGGCAGCTGAGTCTAATATTGATAAAGGGCAGAATTTTGGACTAGGAATCCTTGGAGATCAAGATCAGGATTCAAATCTCTGCCTTGGACACCAACTGGGTGACACAGAGGATGTGAAGGTGCATCCATATGGTAACGTTCAGACCTCACAACCTCTGAGGATGCTTGCCATAGATGCAGGCGAAACGTCAGGAGAGAATGCTTCTAGACCATGGCCATTTATCCCAAAAAAACCTACAACAACCCAGTGATTCCAGCCATGAAAGCCTTCGATAATACAACGTACATACAATTTTAAACCAGTGGATTGCTGTAGGTTTTTTCGGCCTATATGGCCATGTTCTAGAGGCATTCTCTCCTGACGTATCGCCTGCATCTATGGCAAGCATCCTCAGAGGTAGTGAGGTCTGTTGGAACTAGGAAAAAGGGTTTATACATCTGTGGAATGACCAGGGTGGGAAAAGGGACTCTGTTGGAGCTAGGTGTCAATGTTTCAACTGACCACCTTGATTAGCATTTGATTGCCTGGCAGTGCCTGGAGCAATCTTTTGTTGAGAGGTGATTAGATGTCCTCGTTTGTTTCCTCTCAGTTGTGTAGGGGTGTCTGCGCCCTACACTACTGAAGAAATTACACTGCTTAGGCGGTATTGAACCACCTGACATCCGCCGGGAAGTAGCAGCCAATAGTGAAAGGACCAAGGCAGGGACATCCCCAGCTCATCCCCTGTTTGGGTATCAGCCAGCACGTCAATGACATAAATCTAGAAATAGTTTTCTAAGATCTACAGAGACACTCGCTGGAACACCCCAGCAAGAGAGAGTCCAAAAGTGGCAAGCTCAAACCCAGAACCTCAACCAATGGCTGACACCAAATGAGAGACTCCCCCCTGGGCACACAGAGGACTGGGCGACTTGGAAGGTGCTGAACAGACTGTGCTCTGGCACCACGAGATGCAGAGCCAACCTTCAGAAATGGGGCTACAAAGTGGAATCCTCGACGTGCGAGTGCGGAGAAGAGCAAACCACTGACCACCTGCTGCAATGCAACCTGAGCCCTGCCACATGCACAATGGAGGACCTCCTTGCAGCAACACCAGAAGCACTCCAAGTGGCCAGATACTGGTCAAAGGACATTTAATCAACTACCAAGTTTGCAAACTTTATGTCTTTTGTCTGTTTGTTTGCTTTGTTCTGTTAGAAATGTAATATAATCGACTGGTTGCCCTGACACGACAAATAAATAAGGTCATTTGGTATGCCCATACCACCAAGAACTTGCCACAAACTTGCCACAAGAACTTGCCATGAGAGATAAGAGAGGGAAAATCAGGCTGGCTTTTCATAACAGAGTTCACGAAGGAAGTACCACTGCTTTAGTAAAATAGCTGAGCAATCTGGCATCTTGAAATGGTGGGACACACAAAATAGCCTTTGCTGAGGCTATTAAATTACATAAACTATCATAGTAAAAGAGACCTCATTTCAGATATCTGTCTTGGTGGTCTTGCTCTTGCATCTGAAAAAATATGAGCTCTTTTGCTGGAATAATTTTCCTTTTCTTGAAATTCAGGACAAGATTCTCAGCAGTCTTATCATAAAAATATTGTGTTTTTCTACACTTACTGTATATACTCGAGTATAAGCCTAGTTTTTCAGTCCCTTTTTTAGGCTGAAAAAGCTTCCCTTGGCTTATACTCGAGTCAAGGTTATTTATTATTTTATTCTGTTATTAGTATTATTTTTATTTCATGTATTATTTTACTTTATTATTATTACATTTACAGTATTTTACCCTATTATTATTATTACATATATTATACTTTATTATTATTGCATTTATTATTTTACCCGATTATTACATTTATTATTTTGCTCTACTATTACTGTTATTATTGCATTTCCATTATTTTACTTTATTGTTATTATTATTATTATTATTACATTTATTATTTTATTCTCTTTATTATTGTTGGAAGAATGTGCAAGTGTATTTACACAGAAGGTTAAAATAATGATTTAATCAGAGTTGGGCAGTCTTATCTCAAATTACAGATTTATGTAAATATTCAAAAACATTTCACCTCCTGGTGCCTCAATTAATGTAATGTTATTGGTATTTATTTTTATTTTGAAATTTACCCATAGCGGCTGCATTTCCCACCCTCGGTTTATACTCGAGTCAATATGTTTTTCCAGTTTTCGTGGTAAAATTGGGTGCCTCGGTTTATATTCGGGTCGACTTATACTCGAGTATATACTGTAATTTGCATACAAAAATAACCCTTAGGCATATCAGAGGAAATGATTGCACTGGACACCATTTTGAATAAGATGTACATTCACAACGCACAAATTCTATTTCAGTTTGAACAAACAGCCATAGACAAGTCCAAGGGAAACACTTCTTTAGTATGATGGTTCCACAAAAACAGGAAACACATTTGTAAACAAACACAGAGCAAGCCAACGTATTTCCAAACAAACATTACAAACCAACACCAATGAATACAGTGTATACAGTTAAACATCAAAGTGTTGGGTATTCATGTAATTCGTCCTCAAATGGAATAGTAATGAACTGAACAGGACAAACTGAAGAAGCTAATTTGCAATTCTGTTTAAAATATGCCTAGACATATAATGGAATCTGACCATTAATTATTACAATGGCATTTGAGCAGAGAGAGAAAAATAAATACAGGATTTAAAAAATCAATATTCATTAAAAGAGAGAGAGAGAGAGAGAAAGAAAGACAGAAAGTGGGTTGTTGTGAGTTTTCCAGGCTAAATGGCCATGTTCCAGAAGCATTCTCTCCTGACGTTTTGCCTGCATCTATGGCAGGCATCCTCAGAAGTTGTGAGGTTTGTTGGAAACTAGGAAAATGGGGTTTATATATCTGTGGAATAATGTCCAGGGTGGGAGAAAGAAGTCTCATCTGTTTAGGGTAGGTGTGAATGTCTCAGTTGGCCACCTTGATTAGCATTTAATTGCCTGGCATTTTCAAGGTCTGGCTGCTTCCGGCCTGGGGGAATCCTTTGTTGGGAAGTGATTACCTGGCCCTTGTCTGAAATTCCCCTGTTTTTGAATGTTGTTCTTTATTTACTGATATGATTTTAGAGTTTTGTAATACTAGTAGCCAGATTGTGTTCCTCCTTTCTGTTGAGATTGTCCACATGCTAATAAATGTAATAATAATAATAATAATAATAATAATAACTAGAGTAAAAAAATAAATGTAATAATAATAATGATAATAGTAACTAGAGTAAAAAATAAATATAATAATAATAATGATAATAGTAACTAGAGTAATAAATAAATGTAATAATAATAAAGTAAAATAATAAATAGAGAAAATAATAAATGTAATAATAATAATACTAACTAGAGTAAAAAATTAATGTAATAATAATGATAATAATAGTAACTAGAGTAAAAAAATAAATGTAATAATAATAATGATAATAGTAACTAGAGTAAAAAATAAATGTAATAATAATAATAATAGTAAATAGAGTAAAAAATAAATGTAATAATAATAAAGTAAAATAATAAATAGAGAAAATAATAAATGTAATAATAATAATACTAACTAGAGTAAAAAAATTAATGTAATAATAATGATAATAGTAACTAGAATAAAAAAATAAATGTAATAATAATAATAATAATAGTAACTAGAGTAAAAAATAAATGTAATAATAAGAATGATAATAATAACTAGAGTAAAAAATAAATGTTATAATAATAATAGTAACTAGAGTAAAATGTAATAATAATGATGATAATAATATAAAAATAATAAATGTAATAATAATAAAGTAAAATAATAAATAGAGAAAATAATATATGTAATAATAATAATAATAACTAGAACACAGAAATGCTGGACCACTCTAACAACTACCATGTCAGACTACATAGAGAAGGCATTGAAATCTACAAGCATGTGGACAATTTCAACAGAAAGGAGGAAACCATGAAAATGAACAAAATCTGGCTACCAGTATTTTAAAAAATCCAAAATCATGACAGTAAATAAAGAGCAAGACTCAAAAACAGAGGAATTCCAGACAAGAAACAATCAGGGCCAGCTAATCACCTCCCAACAAAGGGTTCCCCAAGCAGGAAGAAGCCACAGCTTGAAACTTCTAGGCCATCAAATGCTAATTAAGGTGGCCAATTGAAACATTCACACCTGCCTAAAGCAGACAAGAGTTTTTTTCTCCCACCCTGGATATTCCACAGACATATAAACCCAATTTTCCTAGTTTCCAACAGACCTCACAACATATTGTCGAAGGCTTTCACGGCCGGAATCACAGGATTGTTGTAGGTTTTTCGGGTTATATGGCCATGTTCTAGAGCAGTGGTTCTCAACCTGTGGGTCCCCAGGTGTTTTGGCTGACAACTCCCTGGAATCCCAGCCAGTTTACCAGCTGTTAGGATTTCTGGGAGTTGAAGGCCAAAAGATCTGGGGACTCACAGGTTGAGAACCACTGTTCTAGAGGCATTCTCTCCTGACATTTCGCCTGCATCTATGGCAAGCATCCTCAGAGGTAGTGAGGATGCTTGCCATAGATGCAGGCGAAAAGTCCGGAGAGAATGCCTCTAGAACATGGCCATATAGCCCGAAAAACCTACAGCAACCCAGACCTCACAACCTCTGAGATTATACACAAATATATACACACACATACACACATATATACACACACAAAACACATATACATAGACTGGGCCACAGCAACGCGTGGCAGGGGACGGCTAGTTACTGATATTACAGATATATAAACTCCATTTTCCTAGTTTTCAACAGACCTCGCAACCTCTGAGGATACCTGCCATAGATGGGGGTGAAACGTCAGGAGAGAATGCTTCTGGAACATGGCCAGACAGCCTGGAAAATTCATAACAACTCAGTGATTCTGGCCATGAAAGCCTTCGAAAATACAAGACAGAAAGGTTTTTTTGCACAGTAATGGAAGTAAATATTGTCTAATTTCCTTGTGGCTGTATGGGAGAAAGAATGGAAACAGCGCCCATGCCGAAACCAAGGCTTGTTTCGCGACTGATAAATGCTACATCCAAATGTGTTGAACAATGGCTATAGAAACAAAGGAGAAACATGCAAGGTCTCTGATATACAAGTCCCTTTGAGGAGCCACTACAAACCTAAATTCCACACCATCCTTCCTATTCTATCATAGGAAAAGCATAATTTATGAGAACAGTCCCACCAAAAAACCATCTAAACAAATATTTCTAGCTCTTAACTCCCTCCCAAACGCAACAACAGTATTTGACTCAACAAAGATGACAGGCCTTGCATCCATACATCTCTCCATCAAAAGATTTTCAATATGCAAGGAGTGGCTTAGCTGCAAGGGCGACCTAGCTGGCAAAGTTGTCCACCAACTGCTTTTGGGGCCACTTGCCAAAGTCCTGCAATCTCAGCTGCGTGTACATCTGGAGCTTGGCACTCTGATAGGCTTCCGCTTGGACCTGGAGTTGGAAGAATCAAGAAGGAAAATTTAAAAGTGAGTTGTAACATTTCTCTATAATGGCAAGAAAGTTCCTGCTCCAAACAAATCTATCTATACACATCAAAAAAGTGAATCTGTATGTGTGCATGTGGCAGGAGTGTCCGGCCTCCACTAAGAGCTATAACCCAAAGCCCTCCCTCCAAGGACATTGCAGGTTACAGCAAACCACATCCCAGTGTTCCTTTCTCTCTCAATCGGTGTGAAATTTGCATGACCCCGCCCACTGCCTCTCCCTTAACCCTTTCCTATTCTTTTCTATGGCACACAGCAACTGAACATACTAGAGCAGTGTTTCTCAACCTGAAGGTTGGGACCCATGGAGTGAGGGTTGCGAGGGGGGTTTCAGAGGGGTCGCCAAAGACCACCAGAAAACACATATTACTGATGGTCTTAGGAACCCTTTTGTCAAAGAAGGCTGAAGATCTCTCCGCCTATCAGTCTCTCCCTTTTTGGTGTTGGCGAACTACAACACCCAGAATTCAAAAATAGCTCCCTCTCCCCCACCAGTATTCAATGTTGGCCTTGAAGGTAGTGTGCAAAGTTTGATGCAGATGCATTGTGGGCTGAGTTCAAAGTGCTCTTTGATTGCAGGTTAACTATAAATCCCAGCAATTACAACTCCCAAATGTCAAGATCTATTTTCCCCAAACTCCGCCAATGTTCACATTTGGGCATACTGAGTATTTGTGCCAAGTTTGGTCCAGATCCATCATTGTTTGAGTGCACAGTGCTCCCTTGATGTAGGTGAACGACAACTCCCAAACTCAAGGTCAATGCCCACCAAACCTGTCAAGATCTATTTTCCCCAAACTCCGCCAATGTTCACATTTGGGCATATTGAGTATTTGTGCCCAGTTTGGTCAAGATCAATCATTGTTTGATTGTACAGTGCTCTCTTGATGTAGGTGAACTACAACTCCCAAACTCAAGGTCAATGCCCACCAAACCTTTTCAGTATTTTCTGTTGGTCATGGGAGTTCTGTGTGCCAAGATTGGTTCAATTCCATCACTGGTGGAGTTCGGAACGCTCTTTGATTGTAGGTTAACTATAAATCCCAGCAACTACATCTCCCAAATGAAAAAATCAACCCACAACCCCACCAGTATTCAAATTTGGTTGTATTGGGTATTTGTACTGTATTTGGTACAGTGAATGAAAATCCATCCTGCATATCAGATGTTTACATTGCGATACATAACAGTAGCAAAATTCCGGTTATGAACTAGCAACAAAAATAATTTTATGGTTGGGGGTCACCACAACATGAGGAACTGGATTAAGGGGTAGCGGCATTAGGAGGGTTGAGGAACGCTCTAGAGAAAGCGATTTGGGGAGAATTCACCATGATTTATAGGAAGTGTAGGGACTGTGATGTATAGTTCACCTGCAATCTAAACTCTGAACCCCACCTGGAACTAACCTGGTGCACACCAAAAAAATCAGCCAAAAAAATCAGCTTTGCATATTGCTGGGGTTTGAGCGTGATTGACCTTGACATCCAAGAGTTATAGTTCACCTATTTTTAGAGAACACTGATCCCATCTGATGATGGATCTGCACCAAACTTGGCACACACACCCAACATGGCCAACTTTGAATATTGGTGGGGTTTGGGGGCAAACGTCCTTGGATCGGGGAGTTGTAGTTTGCACTTATCCAGAGAGCGCTGAACGCAGCCAATGTTGGATCTGCACCAAACCTTGCACACACATCCAACATGCCCAACTTTGAATACTGGTGGGGCTTGTTGGTAAATGTTTTTGGATCTGGGAGTTGTAGTTCACACTTATCCAGAGAGCACTGAACACAGCCGGCGTTGAATTGGCACCTAACTTAGCACACACATCCAACGTGGCCAACTTTGAATACTGGTGGGGTTTGGGGGTGATTGTCCTTGGATCTGGGAGTTGTAGTTTGTTCTTATCCAGAAAGCACAGAACACTGCCAATCTTGGATCTGCACCAAACTTGGCACGCAGATCCAACATGGCTAACTTTGAATACTGGTGGGCTTTGGGATTGATTGTCGTTGAATCTGGGAGTTATAGTTTGCCTTTATCCAGAGAGCACTGAACACAGCCAACATTGGATGGGCACTACACTTGGCACACAGATCCAACACAGCCAACCTTGAATGCAAGTGGGTTTTGGGGGTGATTGTCCTTGGATCTGGGAGTTGTAGTTCACGCTTATCCAGAGAGCACTGAACGCAGCCGACGTTCGACCTGCACCAAACTTGGCACACAAATCCAACATGGCCAACTTTGAATACAGGTGGGGTTTGGGAGTGATTGTCCTTGGATCTGGGAGTTGTAGTTCGTCCTTATCCAGAGAGCACACAATACACCCAATGTTGTATATGCACCAAACTTGGAACACAGATCCAACATGGCCAACTTTGAATACAGGCGGGGTTTGGGGTGATTGGCCCACGATTTTGGGAATTGCAGTTCATCCACATTCTTATGCATTTTCGAATGGAAGCATTCATAAATAACAAAACAAATAATAACACCCCGAAACAAACAATGCCTTTTTCAAATAACCCAGGTAAAAAATAACAAACAGCCCTTTGAAGAATGGAAGGGGCTCACTTTGCCTTCGTGGTATGTGGGTAGCGATGTCAAGTCCTCTCTCTTCATCTCCCGAGCCACCTTTCTAAACATGCTCCACATGGTGGCCTTGCAGAGCCGACTGGGGCGGTACTGGTCTCCTGGGTGTGCCATGCTGAGGGAAGGGAAAGGGATGCATGACATGAATCAACACTGGGTCACAGAACAAAGCAGGTTTTCTTTCAAGGAAACAACAAGACATCCCAGCACAATTCTGCCACTGTACCAAGAAAAGATCACAAACAGAAGGCAGAGTGGGAATTGCAGAATCCTGGCTCAAGATCCCAACACAAACTGTATATATGTCAATCATGAACAACAACGCCAAATGGTTTCCTCCACCCACATGCAAGGCACTTGCATAAAACAAGCGTAACTGGCATGAATATATAGGGGTTGTCACGGAAGAAGGTGGAAGGACATTTGAATGGGACGCACAGCTGTTTAGGCTGTCATCGCTTCTTAACTTAAAACAAATTTTGGAACCATGCAGAATATCAGATTTATTACTCCCAACAATCTCCTGTTTAGGCTATCAATACATTTATTTATTTACCGTATATAGTCGAGTATAAGCCGAGTTTATAGCCCTTTTTTAAGGCTGCAAAAGCCCCCCTTACCATATTATTATTATTATTGTCATTATTACATTCATTCATTATTATTACATTTATTATTTTCTCTATTTATTATTATTATTACATTTATTATTTTACTCTATTCATCATCATTATCATTATTATTACATTTTTAATTTACTTTATTATTATTATTGTCATTTTTACATTTATTATTTAACTCTAGTTACTATTATTATAACATTTATTATTTTCTCTATTTATTATTATTACATTTATTATTTTCTCTATTTATTATTATTACATTTATTATTTTACTCTATTCATCATCATCATCATCATTATTACATTTTTATTTTACTTTATTATTATTATTATTGTCATTATTACATTCATTATTTAACTCTAGTTACTATTATTATTACATTTATTATTTTTCTCTATTTATTATTATTATATTTATTAATTTACTCTATTCATCATAATCTGTTATTATTACATTCCCATTATTATTATTATCTCTATTTGTTATTATTATTACATTTATTATTTTCTCTATTTATTATTATTATTATATTTATTAATTTACTCTATTCATCATCATTATTATTGCATTTTTATTTTACTTTATTATTATTATTGTAATTATTACATTCATTATTTAACTTTAGTTACTATTATTATTACATTTATTATTTTCTCTATTTATTATTGTTACATTTATTATTTTCTCTATTTACTATTATTATTATATTTATTATTTTACTCTATTATTACTGTTATTATTACATTTCCATTGCTTTACACTATTATTATTATTATTATTATTATTACATTTATTGTTTTACTCTCTTTATTATTATTGGAAGGCTAGGTAACCCCATTTACATTGAAGAAGGTTAGAAAAATGGTTCAATCAGAGTTGGGCAGTCTTATCTTAAATTACAGTTTTATGCCAGAGCAATGGGTTCAAATCTGGGAAGAGCACATATAAGCTCCCTCTGTCAGCTCTGGCTCTCTGAGGATGCCTGCCATAGATGTGGGTGAAATGTCAGGAGAGAATGCTTCTGGAATATAACCATACAGCCTGGGAAACTTCATAGCAACCAGTGATTCTTGGCAGAAATTGGAGGATCTGGTTTGTAATAATGTGACAATACATACACAGGATGTCCTTCTCACCCACCCGCAACTGCCCAAACTTACTCCCGTACTGCCTTCCCGACAGTCCCGTTCACAAGCTCCAGCATGTCATCTCCACCACACCAATTGAGGCTCAAGGAACGACAGTCTGGTGGTGCATCAAGAGGGGCTACGCGGGGGCTTTCAAAGAAATACATCTGCTTCTGGCTATAGAGCTTTGGTAAGCCATCCCCTGGTCCCAGCTGCACACGATCATTCACGACTTCATGGAGGACAGTGTGGTCTTGGTAAGGATCAGCTGGAACACACAGATGAAAAGAGAGTGAGAAAAACAGGTGAATAAGCCACACAATGAGGCTGGATCAATAGCAGGCATGGGCAAACTTCAGCCCTCCAGGTGTTTTAATAGGCTGTTAGGAATTGTGGAATTTTAAGTCCAAGACACATGGAGGGCATGCCTGATCTACACTATCATATAATGCAGTTTCTGAATACAGATTACCATATATAATTGAGTATAAGCCGGGGTTTTCAGAGCTTTTTTTAGACTGAAAAAGTCCCCCAAGTCAAAGTTATTTATTACTTTACTGGGTTATTATTTTTTTTATTACATTTATTATTTTACTCTATTATTATTATTATTACATTTACATTACATTACTGTTATTATTTTTATTACATTTATTATTTTATTTATTATTGTTATTATTACATTATTATTTTACTCTATTATTCTTCTTATTATTATTATTACATTTACACTACTTTATTATATTTCTATTATTATTTAGCCCCAGTTTCTGCCAACCTAGCAGTTCGAAAACATGCAAATGTGAGTAGATCAATAGGTACTGCTCTGGTGGGAAGGTAACGGAGCTCCATGCAGTCATGCTGGCCATATGACCTAGGAGGTGTCTATGGGCAATACTGGTCGATCTGCAATCTTAATTATATGGCATTGTATATCCAGCCTTAGGCCAACACAATTTGGGAGCACAGCACATGGTAATTCTCCCAAACCCTATTCAGAAGGATAATGCAGACTTTTGATATGGTTCCAGGGATAAATGATATCATGCCGTAGTGGTTTCAGTATTAGATCAGTAGTCTCAGAGACGAGGGTAAAATCCCCGCTCAGCCATGGAAACCAATTTAATTAATTACCCTTGTTGAGTCACAAAGGAAGGCAATGGCAATAATAGTGCCTGATCTTTTTCAAAGCGTCTCCATTCTTATGCTAACACAGAAAAACAAATCACCTACGACAACGCTTGTGATATACACAGGGAGGATGATGTGGCTGAGGAGGGCACCCTGGACGCCCAAAACACTCCACCGGGTCAGTTTATCGCTGCCGGAGACACAATAGACAAAGGCAGAGCGCACACTGGGGCGGCAGTACGAGGCAGGCCGCAGCTTCCCCTTAATGCTAATATGGAGACCGACAGATGGATTTGGTCGTGAAGAGACAGTCCTGCAAACAAGAGGGAAAAGGAGAATGGCATCAGTTGAGAGATGGGAAGATGCACTTAGAATCATGGAATCATTGGGTTGAAAGAGACCCCAAGAGCTAGTTAGTCCAACCCCAATTATGCCAGGTAGGAAACAATCAAAGTGCTCCTGACAGATGGCTATCCAGGAACACATACTCAAACTCAGACTTAGACCTGCTGAACAACAACAACAACAACAACAACAACAACAACAACAACTAATAATAATAATAATAATAATAATAATATAATCCAAGAACACACACTCAAACTCAGACTCAAACCTGCTAAATAACAACAACAACAAAAACAAAAAAACCTTGGGAAGTAGCCAACGTGTGATCCAATACAACAGCCAGCATAGTGATTGTGTGTTAGTCCAAAACCAATTATGCCCCAGGTAGGAAACAATCAAAATACTCCTGACAGATGGCTATCCAGGAACACATACTCAAACTCAGACTCAGACCTGCTGAAGAATAATAATAACAACAAATAATAATAATATAATATAATAATATAATATAATTCAAGAACACACACTCAAACTCAGACTCAAACTTGCTAAATAACAACAACAACAACAACAACAACTTGGTAAGTGTCCAACATGTGATCCAATACAACAGCCAGCATAGTGATCTTGTGTTAGGGATTCCTCATGTTCGGAAGAGGAAGGGGAGCAGGGAAATTCTCAGGTATTGGAGAGAGAAGAAGAATCAGACGATGAGGGTTTGAAAGTGCCCACATTTCTAGAGAGACGAAAAGAGACAGAGCACAGACAGTGTTCAGCTAGGATAGCTGCTAAAAACTCTGAGCTAATTGGGAGACACCCTAGCACCTCCTGCGTGGGGAATTCAGGGCTATAAATCAGAGGCAGGAGCAGTCAGCTTTCATTGGTAACAACGACCCTGATACTGATGTTTTCACTGCAATGGAATCTGTTTTGTGTCTGCTGCTAAGGACTTAGTTCATTGCCTGCTGTCTGATGGAAGACTGGTGTTTCATTTAGGACTTTGTAAGAGACTTTAATTTGTGTCTGGATTAAGACTTCCTTGTTTTCTTTTGCACTTTTCACTTGCATTTGCTTATACTTTGTGTTTGCTGAAGTAAAGCATTTTTCTTTTACTTTCAACATTGTCTAAAGGCTGTTTTTGGAGGGCAATTTAGGACATCTTGTTTTTGCTGTGTACTCATCTTGTGTTTCAAATAATAATAATATACTTATTATATAATAAAAATATACTAATATATTAGGTTCTTGTGGGTTTTTTCGGGCTATAGAGGCATGTTCTAGAGGCATTTCTCCTGACGTTTCGCCTGCATCTATGGCAAGCATCCTCAGAGGTAGTGAGACCTCACTACCTCTGAGGCTGCTTGCCATAGATGCAGGCGAAACATCAGGAGAAATGCCTCTAGAACATGGCTCTATAGCCCGAAAAAACCCACAAGAACCTAGTGATTCCAGCCATGAAAGCCTTCGACAATACTAATATATTTATATTCCAGACAGATGGATAGATGGATGGACAGATGTCTCAGTAGATGGATGAATGGATAGATGGATGCATAGATACAATAGATAGATAGAAAGAAAAATAGATAGATGTCTCAGCAGATGGATAGTGAGACACTGGAAAGAGTGGGCTTCCTCCTGAGGGTCTCCTTGGAAGCCTGTGTCCACTTCAGCATCCGGAGATAGATAGATAGATAGATAGATAGATAGATAGATAAGATAAGATAAGATAAGATAAGATAAGATATCTGGAGTTACACTTAAAGGATACCTGTTCTGACTTACAAACAAATTCAGCTTAAGAACAAACCTACAGAACCTATTTTGTTCATAATTTGGGGGCTGCCCGTACTCATGCAAACTACTCACTGGAAATTCTCTGAAGCTCCACTGGGCGTTCGACTCAGATAGAGATGCAAAAAGTACTTTGGTTTCAGAGCCAAGTGAACTCCGTCACCTGCCGGGCAGAAGATGCACTTCTCACGGGCAGCGGGGTCTTGGCTACAGTACCTCAGTAGCTGCTTGTAAAAGTATCTGTGGAGAAATGATAGGATTTTGATTGACTTCCTTCCTTTGTGGCTGCTGTTGTTCTATGCCTTCAACTTGTGGATAAATCCACTTCAATTCCAGAGAGTAGTTCTATAAATAATATGCTTAGGCCTAATGATTTTAAGCTCTTGGGACCGAGTTGAATTCTGTAAATAGTTTTGTTTATAAGTTCTTGTGAGTTTTTTCGGGCTATAGGGCCATGTTCTAGAGGCATTTTCTCTTGATGTTTCGCCTGCATCTACGGCAAGCATCCTCTGAGGATGCTTGCCATAGATGCAGGCGAAACGTCAGGAGAAAATGCCTCTAGAACATGGCCTTATAGTCCGAAAAACCCCACAAGTACCTAGTGATTCCAGCCATGAAAGCCTTCGACAATACATAGTTTTGTTTATATTTTTCACTTGTTTCTTTCTGCCTGTCTCTATTTTAAACCTAAGTTTTCATGTTATTGAATAACTATAACCTTGTTTAAAGTTGCAATAAAATGTATACACATAATAAAAGTGAAAAATGTGTATGTGGCAGAGATGTCTGCTTACAGGGTGCTGCATGTCAGCCTGCCCATACTGTGATTGTGTCTAACCCTGCATCCAGAGCACTCTGAACCCTCTCAATCACAGATCTGGACCAAACTTTGCACATAGACCCAACATGCCCAACTTTGAGTATTGGCAGGGTTTGGGGGTGATTGTCCTGGGAATCAGGGAGTTGTAGTTCACCCTTCTCCAGAGAGCACCGAAACCAGTCGACGACGGATCTGGACCAAACTTGGCACACAGACCCAACATGGCCAACTTCAGTACTGGCATCTAAAACACAGACATGTGCCTTTCACCTTAAGAACAGACAAGCATCCCGAGCTCTGAAGATCACCTGGGAAGGAATCCCACTGGAGCATTGCAGCGCACCCAAATACCTGGGAGTCACTCTGGACCGTTCTCTGACCTACAAGAAGCACTGCCTGAACATCAAACAAAAAGTGGGTGCTAGAAACAATATCATATGAAAGCTGACTGGCACAACCTGGGGATCACAACCAGATACAGTGAAGACATCTGCCCTTGCGCTATGCTACTCTGCTGCTGAGTACGCAGGCCCAGTGTGGAACACATCTCACCACACTAAAACAGTGGATGTGGCTCTTAATGAGACATGCCACATTATCATGGGGTGTCTGCGCCCTACGCCACTGGAGAAACTACACTGCTTAGCCGGTATTGCACCACCTGACATCCGCCGGGAAGTAGCAACCAATAGTGAAAGGACCAAGGCAGAGACATCTCCAACTCATCCCTTGTTTGGGTATTAGCCAGCACGTCAACGACTTAAATCTAGAAATAGTTTTCGAAGATCTACAGAGACACTTGCTGGAACACCTCAGCAAGCGAGAGTTCAAAAGTGGCAGGCTCAAACCCAGCACCTCAATCCGTGGGTGACCCCAGATGAGAGACTCCCGCCTGGGCACACAGAAGACTGGGTGACTTGGAAGGCGCTGAACAGACTGCGCTCTGGCACCACGAGATGCAGAACCAACCTTCAGAAATGGGGCCACAAAGTGGAATCCACGACATGCGAGTGTGGAGAAGAGCAAACCACTGACCACCTGCTGCAATGCAACCTGAGCCCTGCCACATGCACAATGGAGGACCTCCTTGCGGCAACACCAGAGGCACTCCAAGTGGCCAGATACTGGTCAAAGGACATTTAATCAACTACCAAGTTTGCAAAATTTGCATTTTTTAAAATCTGTTTGTTTGTTTTGTCCTGTTAGAAATGTAATACAATGTTCTGGTTGCGGATGACATGATAAATAAATAAATACTGGCACGGTTTGGGAAGGATTGACCCACCATTATGGAAATTGTAGTTTATCCACATCCTTATGCATTTTCTAATGGGAACATTTATACAAAACAAAATCAAAGACTGGCTTTTCCCTTAAAAAATAGCATTACAAATTACTTACATGATATTACCAAATTTCCCAAAACAACAATGCCTTCTTCAAATAACCCCAAGCTAGCTCATAATAAACATGAAGATGGAGGGAAAAGAATGCCCTACCTCAGCAGTGCTCTGCGGGCTACCACCATGCCATGCATGTCATGGACTCTCCTGCCATTAAACTCCATCCAACCTTCATAGCAAATGTCTCCTGTTCCCAGAGCAACCAGTTCATACGTCTCCTTGTAGGAGCTCTGGCTGTTGTCAACCTCTGAGGAGAGAGTCGCAGTAAAGGAAACATGAGTGTGTCAGTTGCGGACTGCGTGGACAGGCTCAAAATACAGATGAAAGGGCTACTATCCCTTAGGACCACTGTCTCTTCTAACTTCTAGCCCAAATTAACTATTACACTAAGCATTTGAGAGTTGTAGTTGCTGGGATTTATAGTTCACCTACAATCAAAGAGCATTCTGAACTTCACCAATGATGGAACTGAACCAAAATTAACACACAGAACTCCCATGACCAACAGAAAATACTCGAAGGGTTTGGTGGTTATTGACGTTGAGTTTGGGAGTTGTAGTTCACCCACATCCAGAGAGCACTGTGGACTCAAACAATGATGGATCTGGACCAAACTTGGAAGGAATACTCAATATGCCCAAATGTGAACACTGGCGGGATTTGGGAAAAATAGACCTTGACATTTGGGAGTTGTATTTGCTGGGATTTATAGTTCACCTACAATCAAAGAGCATTTTGAACCCCACCAACAATAGAATTGGACCTAACTTTCCATACAGAACCCAGATGACCAATAGAAAATACTGTGTTTTCTGATGGTCTTTGGAGACCCCTCTGACACCCTTTCGCGACCCCCCCCCTCGGGGTCCCGACCCCCAGGTTGAGAAACACTGATATAATATCTTAGCAAAATCAATTAAAAACATAAATCATTGGTATCTCTTAATTAAAAACATTGTCCAAAATCATACCAAAGTACACCTGGGATTCCTGCTATTGTCATAATTATCTAGAATCTATGCAACAGTTCATCCAGATGTGTTTTCCATCCTTCTTAGCCGATTCTACATTGCATTTTCCCCCTTTTACATTAAGATGACCCTCTCAGTCCACCAAATCCAACTCTCAAATTTCCTAGAGTGACCAGTTATATGGCCAAAATCCTACATTATCTCAGTATAAATATCTATAGGAGCCCCAGTGGCACAATGGGTTAAACTCTTGTGCTGGTGGGATTGCTGACTGAAAGGTCAGCGGTTTGAATCTGCGAAACTGGGTGAGCTCCTGTCTGTCAGCTCCAGCTTCTCATGCAGTGTTCCCTGGGCGACGTCCTTGTGGAAAGCCAATTATCTCACAGCAGAAGCGACCTGTAGTTTCTCAAGTCGCTCCTGACACAGATAAATAAATAAATAAATAAAATGAATGTGCTGGCGGGACTGATGACTGAAAGGTCAGCGGTTCAAATCTGGGAAACTGGGTAAGCTCCTGTCTGTCAGCTCCAGCTTCTCATGCAGGGACATGAGAGTAGCCGCCCACAAGATGGTAAAACATCCGGGCATTCCCTTGCGGACAGCCAATTATTTCAGAGCAGAAGCGACCTGCAATTTCTCAAGTCGCTCCTATGCTACTAATAAATAAATATCAATGAAGTTAAACTATTTGAACACAACCGGAGTCCCTTCTGAATCACGTAATTATAGCAGTATGATTTCACTGGTAACTGACAAGGAATCCCAGGATTTGTAGCTTTAGACAAGGTACTAGAGGTCTCTTCTCACACCGAACTTACACAGTAGCTTTACACACAGCAGCCTTCACACTGAAGCTTCATACACGATGGCCTTCAACCTAGGGCATCTCTCACTGAAGCTTCTCACACCAGACTTTCTCAAACTGAGGTCTCCCTCACACTGAGGCCTCCTCACACTGAGGGCTCTCTCAGATTGAGGCCTCTCTCACACTGAGGGGAAACTAACACAGAGACCTACTAAACTACAGCTTTTGCTGAGTCATTGTATCCATTTAACTCTGTCAGTGCCTGACTCACATTTTTGTAATTAAAAATACCTAGTTAATATAAAACCCAAGCAGTGGCTTACCTCTCTCCAGAATGAATGCAGCCACACTACTCATACATCCTTGATAACTACGATCTTCGCCCAGGAGCATGTCACACATATCACTGGTAATGGCAGCACAGCGCTGCTGGTGGAAGATTTCATTTTCTATAGTGGAGAGAAGAGAAAAGCTGGATCTGCACTGACACATAGTCCAGTTTCAGAGTGCAGATTACTATAACTGCATTGAACTGGATTCTATGACAGTGTGGACTCCTATAACCCAGTGCAATGCAGTTATACGGATTTGATTTCAGATGGCGTGATTTTAATTACTGTTTTTAAATTGTGTTGTTTACAGGTGGGTTTTAATATAAATGTTGTTGTACTATCCATATTTAATTTTTATGCTTTACGTCTAAATGTTATTTTATGTTGATATTTTCATTTGGTTATGTGATTAATTTATAGTTTTATGTTATTGTCTGGGTATTATGTTTTGGTTTTCACATGTATGTACGGCACTGAATTTTGCCTTTAGAATGTTGGAAACTGCTTTGAGTTCCCTCAAGGGGAGAAAAGCGGTATATAAATGTAGTAAATCTATAAAAAATAAAAATGTAATGTTTGTTTGTGGGATGAACATAACTCAAAAACCACTGGATGAATTGACACCAAATTTAGACATAAGACACCTCTCAGGCCAACAAGTGACCATCACTAATAAAACACTGAAAAACACAGAAGGGGAATAAAAAGCCAAAAAACCAAAAAATACATTACAACGCATGCACAAAACCACGTATATACGTATATATATAAATATATATATACGTATACATATATATATATACACACACACACATACACACATACACACACATATATGCATATACACACACAAAACACATACACAGAAAGCAGGGAGGGAGGGAGGGAAGAAAAAAGAAAGAAAGAAAGAAAGAAAGAAAGAAAGAAAGAAAGAGAAGGAAGGAGGGCGAGAAAGAGGGCGAGAAAGAGGGAAGGAGAGAAGGAAGGGAAAAAGGGGTAGAGAAGGAAGGAAGGAGAGAAACAGGGAAGGAGAGAAGGAAGGAAAGAAAGAAGGGTAGAGAAGGAAGGAAGGAGAGGAGGGAGAGAAAGAGGGGGAGAAAAAAAGGAGGGAAGGAGAGAAGGAAAGAAAGAAAGGTAGAGAAGGAAGGAAGGAAGGAAGGAAGGAAGGAAGGAAGGAAGGAGAGAGACAAAGAGGGAAAGAAGGGAAAGAAGGAGGGAAGGAGAGAAGGAGGGAGAGAAAGAGGAGGAGAAGAAAGGAGGGAAGGAGAGAAGGAAAGAAAGAAAGGTAGAGAAGGAAGGAAGGAGAGAAGGAGAGAGAGAAAGAGAGAAAGGAAGAGGGAAGGAGAGAAAGAAGGAAAGAAAGGTAGAGAAGGAAGGAATGAGAGAAGGAGGGAGAGAATGAAATAAAAAAGTGAAAGAGGAAAGGAAGGAGAGAAGGAACGAAAGAGAGAAAGAGGGAGGGAAGGAGGGAAGGAAAGAGACAAGGAAGGATGCAACCAAAGAGCAAAGGAAGCGAGAAAAGAAACAGGTAGAAAATGAAGAAAGAAGAGGGGAAAGAAAAAGGGAAGGAAGGAAAGAGGGAGGGAAGGACGGAGAGAAAGAAGGAGAGAAAGAGGGAGGGAAGGTTGGCCACAGCAACGCGTGGCGGGTACAGCTAGTAACTATAAGAATGGACATAAATGTGGTCGATGTTAAAGCTTTTTTCATACTTTTCTTTGTTTTTTTATTATATGAAATATAAAAGATTGCTGACTGTATAATTTTAAAAACGCTAAGGATTAGATGGAAGTCACAATTTTTAAATTTTTTTATTATCTTGCAAAAAATAAAACTGACATATTCATAACTTACCTATCTGAAAGCATCTCCTTCTATGAAACCACCAGGACATTAAGATTGTCTGGGGAGGACCTGCTCTCGGTTCCGCCTGCGTCACAAGTACGTTTGGCGGGGACGAGAGACAGGGCCTTCTCAGTGGTGGCCCCTCGGCTGTGGAATGCCCTTCCTACAGATATTAGATCAGCCCCTTCCTTGTTATCATTCCAGAGGAAAGTGAAGACCTGGTTGTTTGAGCAGGCATTTGATTGGGCAGTGTAAAGAATATAGGAATATAACAGGATCCTGATTCTAATTATGAGATGCCAACGAGATGCTTATTGATGTATAATTGATTGTTTAATATGCTACTGTTTTGTTTTAACTGTTTTATGTTGTTCTGAGCATTGAATTTTCCTATTGTTAACCGCTTTGACCTGCTTTCTCATACCCCTTTTTATGTACCCGTATATACTCGAGTATAAGCCGACCCGAATAAAAGCGGAGGCACCTAATTTTACCACAGAAAACTGGGAAAACATATTGACTTGAGTATAAGCCGAGGGTGAGAAATGAAGCCGCTACTGGTAAATTTCAAAATAAAAATAGATACCAATAAAACTACATTAATTGAGGCATCAGGAGGTGAAATGGTGTTGAATATTTACGTAAAATTGAAATTTGAGATAAGACTGCCCAACTCTGATTCATAATTCTAACCTTCTTCAATGTAAATATATTTACATATCCTTCCAACAATAATAAAGAGAGTAAAATAATGAATGTAATAATAATAATAATAATAATAATAATAATAAAGTAAAATAATGGAAATGCAATAATAGCTGTAATAATAGAGTAAAATAATAAATGTAATAATAATAATAATAATAAAGTAAAATAATGGAAATGCAATAATAAATGTAATAGAATAAAATAATAAAATTGATAATAGAGTAAAATAATAAATGCCATAATAAAGTAAAATAATAAATGTAATAATAATCATAAATAGTGTAAAATAACAAATGTAATAATAATAATAATAAAATAATAATAATAGAGTAAAATGATAAATGTAATAATAATAATAATAATAATAATAAAGTAAAATAATGGAAATGCAATAATAAATGTAATAATAGAGTAAAATAATAAATTTAATAATAGAGTAAAATAATAAATGCCATAATAAAGTAAAATAATAAATGTAATAATAATCATAAATAGTGTAAAATAATAAATGTAATAATAATAATAATAGAGTAAAATACTGTAAATGTAGTAATAATAAAGAGAGTAAAATAATACAAGAAATAAAACTAATATACTAATAATAATACTAATAACAGGGTAAAATAATAAATAACCTTGACTCGAGTATAAGCCGAGCGGAGCTTTTTCAGCCTAAAATTGAGGCATCAGGAGGTGAAATGGTGTTGAATATTTACATAAAATTGAAATTTGAGATAAGACTGCCCAACTCTGATTAAATCATTATTCTAACCTTCTTCAATGTAAATGTATTTACGTATCCTTTCAACAATAATAGAGTAAAATAATGAATGTAATAATAATAATAATAATAATAAAGTAAAATAATGGAAATGCAATAATAACAGTAATAATAGAGTAAAATAATAAATGCAATAATAATAAAGTATAATAAATGTAATAATCATAATCATAATAATAGAGTAAAATACTGTAAATGCAATAAAATAATACATGAAATAAAAATAATACTAATAACAGAATAAAATAATAAATAACTTTGACTCGAGTATAAGCCGAGGGGAGCTTTTTCAGCCAAAAAAGGGGCTGAAAAACTAGACTTATACTCAAATATATACAGTAATTGAAAATTTTCTTAATAAAAAGATTTTTTTAAAAGTTCTGCTGTTTATACCAGACTCACATTTACCTTGGTTCTTCTCTATTTGCTTATTAGAGACACTGTCTTCTGGCTGATCCAAACCATCTAGGAGCGGCTTCTTAAAAGAGGCAGCGGGTGAAAGAGAAACTGTGCGGAAGTTGGTGGAAAGGTAAGAAGAAGCAAAACATGAATACGATCACAAAAGGATGTATTGCATAGGTTCCTTCAGCACCCACAATATTGATCGAACATCCTCTTCCCCATGTATTTGGATGTTGTTTCTCTATTTGTTTATATACTGCCTTATCCTCAGGTCAGGGGCTCAAGATGGTTTACGACAAATTAAAAAAAAAATTGAATGATTCCCAAGGGAGTTCAAGAGCTGCCAAACTGCTTTAAATCTATAGTGTAGATGCAACTTTTGTTTTATCCTGGCCTTTTGTGTTAAATTCAATACTGGTACCATTCCGACTGTTGAGATTCCCTTATCTCCATCCCATGTGTTTTATCTGTTGATGAATTGTGGCTTTTATTATATAACTAGCTCAGCTACTTGGTGTTGCCTGGGTCTGCATTTTGTAATGGCATTTATTAGTAAAAATAATGGTAATTTTTATGGTTGTAGGGATGGTTCTATCAGCAGACTGAAACACAAAGCAGTCCTTTCTCTATCCCTCAGGTAGTGGCAACCCTCTAGTGGTTTCCTAGGGTAACAGCTGGCTCGTTCGCACAACCTTCAGTGACCATACATACATACATAATATGTACAACTGGCTGATTTAGGTCTCTATGACAACCCTCCACTGACCTCTTGGGATAACACCTGGCTCTTTCTCAGAACCTTCCAGTGACCTTTTGAGGTAAGAGGTGGCTCCTTCCCGGAACCCTCCAATGGCCATACATACATGCAAAATACACCTGGCTGATTTAGTTCCACATGGTAACCCTCCACTGATTTCTGGGGATAACAGCTGGCTCTTTCCCACAACCTTCCAGTGACCCCTTGCAGTAACAGCCAGCTCTTTCCTGCAACCCTGTAATCCAGTGGCCATACATACATACAAAGTATACCTGGCTGGTTTAGGTCTCCATGGCAACCCTTTACTGACCTTTGGGGAGAACAGCTGGCTCTTTCCTGCAACCCTCCAATGGCCATACACACACGCAAAATACACTTGGCTGATTTAGGTCTACATGGCAACCCTCCACTGACTTCTGGGGATAACAGCTGGCTCTTTCCCACAACCTTCCAGTGACCCCTTGGGGTAAGAGCTGGCTCTTTCCTGCAACCCTGTAACCCAGTGGCCATACACACAATACACCTGGCTGATTTAGTTCTCCATGGTAACCTTCCACTGACTTCTAGGGATAACATGTCTCTTTCCCGCAACCTTTCAGTGACCCCTTGGGGTAACAGCTGGCTCTTTCTTGCAACCCTGTAACCCACTGGCCATACATACATTCAAAATACACCTGGCTGATTTAGTTCTTCACGGCAACCCTCCACTGGCCTCTGGGGACAACATCTGTCTTTTCCCCGCAACCTTCCAGTGACCTTTTGTAGTAACAGCTGGCTCTTTCCCACAACCCTCCAGTGGCCATACATAAATACAAAATACACCTGGCCGATTTAGGTCTCCATGGCAACTTTCTACTGACCTCTGGGGATAATAGGGATTTAGGTATCCATGCAACCTTCTACTGACCTCTGGGGATAACAGGGACTTAGGTCTCCATGCAACCTTCTACTAACCTCTGGGGATAACAGCTGGCTCTTTCCTGCAACCCTCCAGTGGCCATACATACATACATAATACACCTAGCTGATTTAGGCCTCCACACCAACCCTCCACTGACTTATTGGGATAACAGCTGGCTCTTTCCCGCAACCCTCCAGTAGCCATACATACATGCATAATACTATACCTGGCAGATTTATGTCTCTTTGGCAATAAATGGGGGAAATATGTTTTTCCTCCTTTTTTTCACACCTTCCCACCTCTAACCAACACCCACCCTTTCCTTGCTGAACACCAGCAGCAGAATCTGAAGAAGAGAGAGATTCTTCTAAAGGTTTGGACTGAAGTTCTTCTTTCCAAGCTGATTGAAGCTGGCCTTTCTGAAACGATACTGCCAATCTGGATCTATGGCCGACCCTCCTTCCTTCATCTTCTTTCCCTGGCATCTTTCTGGAAATAAGAGAAAAACTGAGCATTATTATTATTATTATTATTATTATTATTACTAATACTACAGGTAGATCTCCACATTTGCAGGATTGACCTTTGCCAATTTGATTATTTATGGATTTAAATGTTCTCTCTGGAACCTCTGGGACGGTGTTTCTCAACCTTCCTAATGCCACGACCTCTTAATCAAGTTCCTCATGTTGTGGTGACCACCAACCACAAAATTATTTTCGTGGCTCCTTCACACCTGTAATTTTGCTCCTGTTATGAATCGTAATGTAAATATCTGATATGCAGGATGTGTTTTCATTCATTGGACTAAATCTGGCACAAATGCCCGATACGCCCAAATTTGGGGTTGATTTTGTCATTTGGGAGTTGTAGCTGCTGGGATTTATAGTTCACCTACAATCAAAGAGCATTCTGAACTCTACCAATGGTGGAATTGAATCAAACTTGGCCCACAGAACTCCCATCACCAACAGTAAATATGGGAAGGGTTTGGTGGGCATTGACCTTGAGTTTTGGAGTTGTAGTTCACCTACATCCAGAGACAGGGGCGGCTCAACCCATTACGCAAAGTAAGCATTTGCAGTATAGTAGATTTTGCCCAGGGGCGCTCTTGAGGTGCTCTTGGGGGAAAATAGACCTTGACATATGCGAGTTGTAGTTACTGGGATGTATAGTTCACCTACAATCAAAGAGCATTCTGAACTCCACAAATGATGGAATTGAACCAAATATGGTACACAGAACTCCCACGACAAATAGAATTGTGATTGGTTGAGGAGGGGGGCAAAATACTGTTTGCTTACCGTTGAAAATTACCTAGGGTCACCTCTGTCCAGAGAGCACTATGGTCTCAAACAATGATGGATCTGGACCAAACTTGGTACAAATACTCAAATTGCCCAAATGTGATCACTGGTGGAAATTGGGGAAAACAGACCTTGACATTTGGGAGTTGTAGTTGCTGGGATTTATAGCTCACCTACAATCAAAGAGCATTCTGAACTCCACCAATGATGGCATTGAACCAAACTTGGCACATAGAACTCCCATGACCAACAATCAATACAATCAAAGAGCATTCTGAACTCCACCAATGATGGAATTGAACCAAACTTGGCACCCAGAACTCCCATGACCAACAATCAATACAATCAAAGAGCATTCTGAACTCCACCAATGATGGCACTGAACCAAACTTGGCACACAGACCTCCCGTGACGAACAATCAATACAATCAAAGGGCATTCTGAACTCCACCAATGATAGAATTGAATCAAACTTGGCACCCAGAACTCCCATGACCAAATACAGAGAAAATACTGGAAGAGTTTGGCAGGCATTGACCTTGAGTTTTGGAGTTTGTAGTTCACCTACATCCAGAGAGCACTACGGACTCAAACAATGATGGATCTGGACCTAATTTGGCACAAATACTCAATGTGCCCAAATGTGATCACTGGTGAAATTTGAGGAGAACAGACCTTGACATTTGGGAGTTGTAGTCGGCACACAGAACTTGGCACACAGAACTCCGATGACCAACAATAAATACAATCAAAGAGCATTCTGAACTCCACCAATGATGGCATTGAACCAAACTTGGCACACAGAAAGCCCGTGACCAAATAGAGAGAAAATACAGGAACGGTTTGGCAGGCACTGACCTTGAGTTTTGGCATTGTGGTTCACCTACATCCAGACAGCACTACGGACTCAAACGATGATGGATCTGGACCAAACTTGGCACGCACACTCAATATGCCCAGATATAAATACTGGTGGAGTCTGGGGAAAATAGACCTTGGGGTTTGGGAGTTGTAGTTGCTGGGATTTATAGTTCACCTACAATCAAAGAGCATTCTGAACCTCACCAGTAACAGAATTGGGCCAAACTTCCCACACAGAACCCTCATGACCAACAGAAAATACTGTGTTTCCTGATGGTCTTTGGTGACCCCGTTGACGCCCCCCTTGCAACCCCTCCTGAGGTCCCGACCCCCAGGTTGAGAAACACTGATCTAGGATCTCCAGGAAACTCTACTAGTTAACTTCTATGTTGTTGTTGTTGTTCATTCATTCAGTCGTCTCCGACTCTTCGTGACCTCCTGGACCAGCCCACGCCAGAGCTCCCTGTCGGCCGTCACCACCCCCAGCTCCTTCAAGGTCAGTCCAGTCCCTTCAAGGATGCCATCCATCCACCTTGCCCTTGGTCGGCCCCTCTTCCTTTTGCCTTCCACTTTCCCCAGCATAATTGTCTTCTCTAGGCTTTGCTGTCTCCTCATGATGTGCCCAAAGTACTTCAACTTTGTCTCTAGTATCCTTCTATAAGCCCCCCAAAAAGGGAGGTTTAATGTTTATATTGAAAGCAAAGAATATGTATACAAAAGGAGAAAGCAGTGATTTAAACACATCCACAAGACAAATTTATATCTCTAACTATGAAGCAGAATTTACATCCATTAGCCAGGCATCCTATTGATTCCTCTGAAATTCTGGAAAACTCATATATATACACATACAAAAAATAAAACGTGTGTGTGTGTGTGTATAACTTTTGTTTTATTTGTGTGTGTGTGTGTGTGTGTGTGTGTGTGTGTGTATATATATATATATATATATATATATATATATATATATATGAGTTTTCCAAAATTTCAGAGGAATCACAATATATATATATATATATATATCCCCTGAATCCTCTGTCTATTCAGAAGTAAACCCCAGTCAGGTCAAATTCAGTCAACCTTGAATTCAACTGCAGCTGGAGTCAATTAACTTCAAACCTTCAAAAAGATAAATAGAGCAAAAAGTGAATAAGAGAAAAAAGGAAAGGAAAAGAAGAAGAAAAGGGGAAAAAAGGGGAAAGAATTGAGCTTCTGTACTTCTGATCTTTTTCTTTACTTATTTTGTCCAAAAGTCAAAAATAGAAAATAAAAGTTTGATTTCTACTTTCTCCATTCGTGGTTGTATCCTTAAATGTGTTCAGTAGTTGCTGTTTTTTTATTAAATAATTATGGTTTTCTTCTCCTTTTTTCATATAGGTTTTAAACAATTGCCAGTCTGTCTTTTTCTTCAGTATTCCTTGATATCTTGTTAGAAATCATTTATCAGACAAATGCAAAGCTGGATTGTTGTAGGTTTTTTCGGGTTATATGGCCATGGTCTAGAAGCATTCTCTCCTGACGTTTCGCCTGCATCTATGGCAAGCATCCTCAGAGGTAGTGTGGTCTGTTGGAACTAGGAAAAAGGTTTATATATCTGTGGAATGACCAGGGTGACATTTCCTAGCTCCAACAGACCTCACTACCTCTGAGGATGCTTGCCATAGATGCAGGCGAAACGTCAGGAGAGAATGCCTCTAGACCATGGCCATATAGCACGAACAAACCTCCAACAACCCAGTGATTCCGGCCATGAAAGCCTTCGACAATACAAATGCAAAGCTATTTAACCTCAGCAAACTGAAAGCCGAAACCAAGATAACAACAAGTTATAGAACTCCAATATGCTGATGATAACATCATCTGTGCGCATTCAGAAGACCTACAAGCTACTCTCAACACCTTTGCAGAAGCTTATGAGAAGTTTGGCCTGTTATTGAACATCGAGAAAACCAAAGTGCTCTTCCAGCAGTCACCAGCCAATCCCTCTCCAATGCCAGAAATACAGCTTAATGGTGTAATGTTAGAAATGTTGACAATTTCCGCTCCCTTGGCAGCCACCTCTCCACAAAAGTCAACATTGACACTGAAATACAACACCGCCTGAGCTCTGCGAGTGCAGCATTTTTCCGAATGAAGCAGAGAGTGTTTGAGGACTGGGACATCCGTAGAGAGACCAAGGTGCTTGTTAATAAAACTATTGTCCTCCCAACCTTGCTATATGCCTGTGAAACGTGGACTGTCTACAGACGTCACATGCAACTCCTAGAAAGATTCCATCAGCGCTGCCTCCGAAAAATCCTCAAAACTCTTGGGAAGACCGATGGACAAATGTCAGCATGCTGGAAGAAGCAAAGACCACGAGCATCGACGCAATGGTCCTATCAACTCCACAACCGTTGTGACCCACAAGTGTCCCTTCCCTCAAGATGGCATCACAGAATGCTTTCGACCCACAAAATGTCTCCCTCACAGGCCACCCTTTTCAAAGCATGTCTTCCTTCAACACAACACAGGATTTGTGACACACACAAAAACCCTTCCTCTCAAGTCCCACACAACACAACCGTTGTGACCCACAAGTGTCCCTTCCCTCAAGATGGCATCACAGAATGCTTTCGACCCACAAAATGTCTCCCTCACAGGCCACCCTTTTCAAAGCATGTCTTCCTTCAACACAACACAGGATTTGTGACACACACAAAAACCCTTCCTCTCAAGTCCCACACAACACAACCGTTGTGACCCACAAGTGTCCCTTCCCTCAAGATGGCATCACAGAATGCTTTCGACCCACAAAATGTTTCCCTCACAGGCCACCCTTCTCAAAGCAAGTCTTCCTTCAACACAACACAGGATTTGTATCACACACACAAAAAAAACACTTCCTCTCAAGTCCAACACAACATAACCATTGTGACCCACAAGTGTCCCTTCCCTCAAGATGGCATCACAGAACGCTTTCGACCCACAAAATGTTTCCCTCACAGGCCACCCTTCTCAAAGCATGCCTTCCTTCAACACAACACGGGATTTGTGACACACAAAAAACCCTTCCTCTCAAGTCCCACACAACACAACCGTTGTGACCCACAAGTGTCCCTTCCCTCAAGATGGCGTCACATCCCATAAAATGTCTCCCTCACAGGCCACCCTTCTCAAAGCATATCTTCCTTCAACACTACACAGGATTTGTGACACACAAAAAAACACTTCCTCTCAAGTCCCACACAACACAACCGTTGTGACCCACAAGTGTCCCTTCCCTCAAGATGGCGTCACATCCCATAAAATGTCTCCCTCACAGGCCACCCTTCTCAAAGCATGTCTTCCTTCAACACTACACAGGATTTGTGACACACAAAAAAACACTTCCTCTCAAGTCCCACACAACACAACCGTTGTGACCCACAAGTGTCGCTTCCCTCAAAATGGCGTCACAGAACGCTTTCGACCCACAAATGTCTCCCTCACAGGCCACCCTTCTCAAAGCATGTCTTCCTTCAACACAACACGGGATTTGAGACACACAAAAAACCCTTCCTCTCAAGTCCTTTCACATTACACAATTGTTGGACCCCCCCCCCCCCCTTTTATTTAAACACAACACTACACAATTGTTTGGGCCCACAAAAGTCCTCGCCTCACACCTGAGGCTTATTCATTCCCTCAGACCGCCATTATAGGCCCCAAATATCCCCTCCATTTTTCAGTTCCCAATTAATTAATTGAGGATTCTTGTTGTTGTTTGGTATTGTGTTTTTGTGTGGGGATTTTTGTGCTAATAAGCCTTCTTGGGGTGTGTGTCTTATCCTGTTGTGTTTGATGTGTTTGTGAGTGTGTTAAAAGGAGAATTGCAAGGCTTGAAAATAGAAGGCGGCCATGCTGGAAAGAGACCGCTGGATGTATTTGCATTTTAAATACATATTAATTTAAATACATATTAAATACATATTTTAAATACATATTAAATACATACTAATCAATAAACAAATCTATCTATCTATATTATTATGATTATTATCATTATTATTACTCTGCTTTTTCTGTCCAACAAGAAGAGAAGTTACTAATAACTATAAATAAAATAATGATAAATAAATTAAATATATACTAATATTTAATATAAATGACCCATAGAAGTGAATTCTAAATAATGCATTGGAAAATATTATTATTATTCTGTTGATATGGTCAGAGGACTAATCAATAAAGAAATCTATCTATATTATTATTATTATTATTATTATTATTATTGTGTTGATGTAGTTGGAGGACTAATCAATAAACATATAAATATATCTATCTATATTATTATTATTATTATTATTGTGTTGATATAGTTGGAGGACTAATCAATAAACATATAAATATATCTATCTATATTATTATTATTATTATTATTACACTGCTTTTTCTCTCCAACAAGGAGCGAAGTTACTAATAATTCTAAATAAATTAAATAATTATAAATAAATTAAATATATACTAATATCTAATATAAATGACCAATAGAAGTGAATTCTAAATAATGCATTGGAAATTATTATTATTATTATTATTATTCTGTTGATATGGTCAGAGGAGTAATCAATAAACAAATCTATCTATATTATTATTGTGTTGATATAGTTGGAGGACTAATCAAGAAACATATAAACATATCTATCTGTATTATTATTATTATTATTATTATTATTAACCCCCTTTTTCTCTCCAACAAGGAGAGAAGTTACTAATAATTATAAATAAATTAAATAATTATAAATAAATTAAATATATACTAATATTTAATATAAATGACCCAAAGAAGTGAATTCTAAATAATGCATTGGAAAATATTATTATTATTCTGTTGATATGGTCAGAGGACTAATCAATAGTCCTCAATAAACAAATCTATCTATCTATCTATCTATGTATATTATTATTATTATTATTATTATTATTGTGTTGATGTAGTTGGAGGACTAATCAATAAACATATACATCTATCTATATTATTATTATTATTATTATTATTACCCTGCTTTTTCTCTCCAACAAGGAGAGAAGTTACTAATAATTATAAATAAATTAAATAATTATTAATAAATTAAATATATACTAATATTTAATATAAATGACCAATAGAAGTAAATTCTAAATAATGCATTGGAAAATATTATTATTGTGTTGATATGGTTGGAGGACTAATCAATAAACATATAAATATATCTATCTACATTATTATTATTATTATTATTACACTACTTTTTCTCTCCAACAAGGAGAGAAGTTACTAATAATAATAAATAAATAAAATAATTATAAATAAATTAAATATACACTAATATTTAATATAAATGACCCACATAAGTAAATTCTAAATAATGCACTGCAAAATATTATTATTGTGTTGATATGGCCGGAGGACTAATCAATAAACAAATTTATCTATCTGTCTATGTTATTATTATTATTTATACTCCACTTTTTCTTTCCAACAAGGAGAGAAGTTATTAATAATTATAAATAAATTGAATAATTTTTAATAAAATAAATATATACTAATATTTAATATATATGACCAATAGAAGTGAATTCTAAATAATGCATTGGAAAATATTATTATTATTGTGTAGATATGTTCGGAGGACTAATCAATAAATCTATCTATAAATGTATATTATTATTATTATCATTATCATTATTATTACCCCGCTTTTTCTCTCCAAGAAGAAGTTACTAATAATTATAAATAAATTATATACTAATATTTAATATAAGTGACCAATAGAAGTGAATTCTAAATAATGAATTGGAAAATATTATTATTAGTATTCTGTTGATATAGTCGGAGGACTAATCAATAAACCTATCTATCTATATTATTATTATTATTATTATTATTAACCCACTTTTTCTCTCCAACAATGAGAGAGGTTACTAATAATTATAAATACATTAAATAATTATAAATAAATAAAATAAAATAAATATATACTAATATTTATTATAAAAAATCAATAGAAGTAAATTCTAACTATATTAATATATTAGTATGTTACCAATAATTAGAATTAAACTATAAATATACTAATATGGAATATAAATTGCCAATAATAAAGAAATGATAAATATACTAATGTTACTAATGGTTATAAATAAACTAATATTTTAGTATGTTACCAATGATTATAAATAAATATTTATTAATATTTGAGAATAAATTACCAAGAAGTATAACAACAATAACAATTTTATTACGGTCCATAGACCCATCAGTAAAACCAACATTTAGTATAAATTCTCGCATCTCAAGAGATCCGTTGTACAAGATACATTTAAAAAGTATAAATAAATTATAAATATATTAATATTTAGTATACATTATCAATAATTAGTTGCTTTGAGTTCCATTCTTGGGGAAAAGGAGATATTTAAATGATGATGATGATAATAATAATAATAATGATGATGATAATGACTCTGGCATAAGTCAATCAAGGGGGTCCCAGTGGTGATCTGCACACTGGGTGCAGTGCCTAAAGACCTTGGCCTGCACTTAAAAACAATTGGTGCTGACAAAATTACCATCTGAAAGCTGCAATATGACATGTGATTGAATACAAAAGCCAGCACAGGGATCTTGTTTGCTGTGTACTAATCTTGATGTGTATCAAATAATAATAATAATGGCATTTATTCTGTTATCTGGTTGCCATGAATCCTAGAGTTGGAAGTCCAAGTCCAACCCCATTCTGCCAAGAAGCAGGAAAATTGCATTCAAAGCACTCCCGACAGATGGCCATCCATCCTCTGTTTCAAAGCCAAAGGGTTACCAATAATTATAAATAAATTGTAAGTGTAGTAATATTTAGTATAAATTACAATAATTAGAAATAAATGATAACTATATTAACATTTGAGTATATAGTACCAATAATTATAGATAAAATAACATTTGAGTATAAATTACCAATAAGTACAAATAAACTATAGACTAATATGTAAATAAATTGCCAATAATTAAAAGTACATTATAGACTAATATTTCAGTATGTTGGCAATAATTATAAAAAAGTTATAAATATAGCAATATTTAGTTATAAATATAGCAATTAATTTAGTAATTAATTACCAATAATTAGAAGTAAATAATAAATATACTATTTTAGTATGTTAACAATAATTAGGAGCAAACTACAAATATATTAATATTCAGTATATAGTAGAAGAAAGGTAGCATCTAGACAGACAAATTATAAATAAATTATAAATATAGCAAAATTTAGCATAAATTACCAATAATTAGAAGTAAATTATAAATATATTATTTTTGTATGTTACCAATAATTAGGATCAAACTAAAAATATATTAATATTTCAGTATCAACATAGAAGAAAAGCAGCACCTAGACAGACACAAATTATAAATAAATTATAAATACAGCAATATTTAGCATAAATTACCAATAATTAGAAGTAAATTATAGACTAATATTTTAGTATGTTAGTAATAATTATAAATAAATTATAAATACAGCAATATTTAGTATAAATTACCAATAATTAGAAGTAAATTATAAACTAATATTTTAGTATGTTAGTAATAATTATAAATAAATTATAAATACAGCAATATTTAGTATAAATTACCAATAATTAGAAGTAAATTATAAATATACTATTTAAGTGTGTTACTCATAATTAGGAGCAAACTACAAATATATTAATATTTCAATCTATAGTAGAAGAAAAGTAGCACCTAGACAGATAAATTATAAATTATAAATATAGCAATATTTAGCATAATTTACCAATAATTAGAAGTAAATTATCAATATATTATTTTAGTATGTTAACAATTAGGAGCAAACTACAAATATACTAATATTTCAGTATATAGTAGAAGAAAAGTTAGACAGACACATACCCCTTTAAGAAGTTACTTCTCTGTTTTGTATCAGATTTAAATAAAATTAAAGACACTTCTGTTTCTGCAAACCCACCAATGCTCCTTTGGCCAGCCAATGAGAGGAAGAGGCAAGGGCGACCAATCAGAGAAGAGAGCCCTATTCGAGGCTCCTCCCCCTTTTCCCGCCTTTCTTCCTGATCAGGGATCTTTTGGTCCAAGGAGAGGATTGAATGTCTCCAAAGAGAAGGCCTGTATGTGTAATAATGGAAGTTTGGTTCCAATGGGGATACACCTGGGATTTTAGGAGTTGTAGTTCCCCAAAGTACCTTTCCCAAACTCCAAAGGCTGGGTTTCCCTAGAGAGAAGGGATAGAAGATCCCAGAATTTAGAAAGGAAGGTATAGATAGATATTGCTGTAAGATATATATGTGTGTGTATGTGTGTTTTCAAGATAACTCTCCCAAACAAAACCTATATATATATACTAGCTGTCCCCTGCCACACATTGCTGTGGCCGACTCTGGTGGTCATGGGGGTTTTGTGTGGGAGGTTTGGCCCAATTCTATTGCTGGTGGGGTTCAGAATGAACTACAGGTGAACTACAAATCCCAACAACTACAACTCCCAAATGTCAAGATTCTATTTTCCCCAAACTCCACCAGTGTTCACATGTGGGCAAATTGGAGGTTTGGCCCAATTCGATCATTGGTCGGGTTCAGAATACTTTGTGATTGTAAGTGAACTATAAATCCCAGCACCTACAACTCCCAAATGTCAAGATTCTATTTTCCCCAAACTCCACCAGTGTTCACATTTGGGCATGTTGAGTATTCTTGTGGAGTTTGGTCCAGATCCATCAGTGTTTGAGTCCACAGTACTCTCTGGATGTAGGTAACTTACAACTCCCAAACTCAAAGATCAATGCCCACCAAACCTTTCCAGTATTTTCTCTTGGTCATTGGTGTTCTGTGTGCCAAGTTTGGTTCAATTCCATCGTTGGTGGGGTTCAGAACGTTCTTTGATTGTAGGTGAACTATAAATCCCAGCAACTACAACTCCCAAATGTAAAGGTCCGTTTCCCCCCCCAAATTCCACCAGTGTTCACTTTGGGCATATTGAGTATTTGTGTAGAGTTTGGTCCAGATCCATCATTGTTTGAGTCCACAGTGATCTCTGGATGTAGGTGAACTACAACTCCAAAACCAAAGGACACCGCCCACCAAACCCTTCCAGTATTTTCTGTTGGTCATGGGTGTTCTGTGTGCCAAGTTTGGTTCAATTGCATCGTTGGTGGGGTTCAGAACGTTCTTTGATTGTAGGTGAACTATAAATCCCAGCAACTACAACTCCCAAATGTCAAGATTCTATTTTTCCCAAACTCCACTAGTGTTGACATTTGGGCATATTGAGTATTCGTGTAGAGTTTGGTCCAGATCCATCATTGTTTGAGTCCACAGGGCTCTCTAGATATAGGTGAACTGCAACTCCAAAACCAAAGGACACTACCCACCAAACCCTTCCAGTATTTTCTGTTGGTAATGGGAGTTCCGTGTGCCAAGTTTGGTTCAATTCCATCGTTGGTGGGGTTCAGAACGTTCTTTGATTGTAGGTGAACTATAAATCCCAGCAACTACTACTCCCAAATAACAAAATCAATTTTTTTTAGTGAAGGACATACATTGGATTGTTAGGTGTCTTGTGTCCAAATTTGGTGTCAATTCGTCCAGTGGTTTTTGAGTTCTGTTAATCCCACAAACGAACATTACATTTTTATTTATATAGATGTCCCGGAATATATGTTGTGTTCTGCCCTGAGTCCTCTGTGGCGTGAGAAGGGCTCAACTTACCGTATATACTCAAGTATAAGCCGACCCGAATATAAGCCGAGGCCACAAGAAACTGAGAAAACGGATTGACTCGAGTATAAGCCGCTACAGGTAAATTGCAAAATAAAAATAGATACCAATTAAATTACATTAATTGAGGAACCAGTAGGTTATATATTTACAAAAATGGTAATTTAAGATAAGACTGTCCAACTCTGATTAAATGATTATTTACCTTCTTCAATGTAAATGTGCTTACATATCCTTCTAATAATAATAGAGTAACATAATAAATGTAATAACAACAATAATAAAAAGAGTAAAATAATGAATGTAGCAATCACAGCAATTATGCAGTAAAATAATAAATGTGTAATAATAGAGTAAATGTAATAATAATAAATAGAATAAAATAATAAATGAAATGAAAATAATAATAATAATAACAACAACAACAACAACAACAGAGTAAAATAATCATAGAATCATAGAATCAAAGAGTTGGAAGAGACCTCCTGGGCCATCCAGTCCAACCCCATTCTGCCAAGAAGCAGGAATATTGCATTCAAATCACCCCTGACAGATGGCCATCCAGCCTCTGCTTAAAAGCTTCCGAAGAAGGAGCCTCCACCACACTCCGGGGCAGAGAGTTCCACTGCTGAACGGCTCTCACAGTCAGGAAGTTCTTCCTCATGTTCAGCCAGAATCTCCTCTCTTGTAGTTTGAAGCCATTGTTCCATTGCGTCCTAGTCTCCAAGGAAGCAGAAAACAAGCTTGCTCCCTCCTCCCTGTGGCTTCCTCTCACATATTTATACATGGCTATCATATCTCCTCTCAGCCTTCTCTTCTTCAGGCTAAACATGCCCAGCTCCTTAAGCCGGTCCTCATAGGGCTTGTTCTCCAGACCTTTTATCATTTTAGTCGCTCTCCTCTGGACACATTCCAGCTTGTCAATATCTCTCTTGAATTGTGGTGCCCAGAATTGGACACAATATTCCAGATGTGGTCTAACCAAAGCAGAATAGAGCATGGGTAGCATTACTTCCTTAGATCTAGACACTAGGCTCCTATTGATAAATAACCTTGACTCGAGTATAAGCCGAGGGGGACTTTTTCAGCCTAAAAGGGCTGAAAAACTAGGCTTATACTAGAGTATATACAGTAAATGTTTTAAATAAATAAACAAACAAATACATAAATAGATGTGGGAAGAACGTCAGGAGAGAATGCTTCTGGAGCATGGCCAGATAGCCTGGAAAACTCACAGCAATCCAAGTGAACCCTTGACCCATCTGCCTGTTCAGAACTACAACTCCTATGTATTTGTTTCATGTTTCCTGTAGCTGATGGGACTTGACGAAGTCAGTGTCAAATGCAATAAAACATCACACAAAGACTAAGGTGATTTATTTCTATTTTATTTTGTCTCAATTTTCTTTCAAAGTTTTCTTTCTTTCCTGTTGCCTCGAATCAGGGACAAGGATTGCGTGGATTTTCCAGATTGGGAGGAAAATAAAAAATATTCCATAGCGCTTGGCAGGGTTTGTATGGCGAGCCATCCTGGGAACCGCTTTGAATGCATCCAGTGGAGAAGTTGGTGGAAAGAGAAACCTTGATTTGCACCAAGATTTGCCGTTCCTGGAAAAAATTAAAAGAGAAGATACTTATTTGAGGATCACAATAAACATATTTGATGGTAAGATTTCAAAATTGTTTACAGCCATTTAAGGTCGCTCTGCTAATGATTTCACTATCTATCTATATAAAAATGCTCATGTCATAATGAGTACCTTAAAAACAAAAGAACCAATGAACGAGATCACACCAAATTTGGCAACAAAACATCTCACTACGCAAGGAGTGACCATCACTCAAAAAATATGATTTTGTCATTTTGGGAGTTATAGTTGCTGGGATTTATAGTTCACCTATAATCAAAGAGCATTCTGAACTCCACCAACGATGGAACTGAACCAAACTTGGCACACAGAACTCCCATGACCAACAGAAAATACTGGAAGGTTTTGATGAGCATTGGCCTTGAATTTTGGAATTGTAGTTCACCTCCATCCAGAGAACACTGTGGACTCTGGACCAAACTTGACAGGAATATTCAATATGCCCAAATGTGAACACAGATGGAGTTTGGGGGAAATAGACCTTGACATTTGGGAGTTGTGGTTGCTGGGATTTATAGTTCACCTACAATCAAAGAGCACTCTGAACCCCACCAGTGATGGAATTGGGCCAAACATCCCACACAGATCCCCCATGACCAACAGAAAACTCTGTGTTTTCTGGTGGTCTTTGGTGACCCTTCTGGTACCCCCCCCCCCAGTGACCCCGCCCAGGGGTCTTGACTTCCCAGGTTGAGAAATGCTGCCTTAAGGCCACCCAGTCCAACTCCCTTCACCAGGGCAAGAAAACATAATCAAAGCCCTCCTGACAAAGGACCAGGCATGTAGCCGGGGGGGGGGGTGGCTTGGGGGGCTTCAGCCCCCCCGAAATTCTCATGGTGGTCCGAGAGAAGGCCTTACTGGTGCATTATTTAAACTGTTATGTTTATTCATATCATGATCTGATCACCATGCTCAATATATCCCATATGCATGGGGATAGTGGGGTAACGATACAAAAGGTTTGCTAGGGTAGACCCTCTTTCACTCAGACTCAGCCCCCCCCCCCCCGAACCAAACTCAGCCCCCCGAATCAAAATCCTGGCTATGGACCTGCAAAGGGCCATCCAGCCATTCACACACACACACACACATGTATATGACAGATGCAAAATAAATACATTACAACGCATGCGTAAAACTACATATATGCACGCAAACACACATATAAACACACATATATACACAAATATATACACATATATGCATATATACACACACAAAACACACACACAGAAAGGGGGAAGGAAGGAAGGAGAGAAGGAAGAAGAAAAAGAGGGAAAGAAGGAGTGAAGGAGAGAAGGAAGGAAGGAAAGAAAGAAAAGTAGAAAAGGAAGGAGAGAAGGAAATAAAAAAGTGAAAGAAGGAAGGAAAGAGAGGGAAGGAAGGAGAGAAGGAATGAAAGAGAGAAAGAGAGAGGGAGGGAAGGAAAGAGACAAGGAAGAATAGAACCAAAGAGCAAAGGAAGGGAGGAAAGAAACAGGTAGAGAAGGAAGAAAGAAGAAGAGAAAGTAGAAGAGCAAAGGAAGGGAGGGAAGGAAAGAGAGAGGGAAGGAAGGAGGGAAAGAGGGAGGGAAGGTTGGCCACAGCAACGCGTGGCGGATACAGCTGGTTGAATAATAAGAATAAAGGATTTGGTAACAAAACATCGAATTTTGCTGAGGCTAGAAATAGTCAGAACCTGGAAGAAACTAGAGAGTTGATCAAGAAAGAATGGGTTACATAAGATGGACTACATAGTTAGGTAAAGTTTGATAAAGGTAAAGTTTTCCCCTTCACATTAAGTCTAGTCGTGTCTGACTCTGCGGGTTGGTGCTCATGTTCATTTCTAAGTCGAAGAGCCGGCGTTGTCCGTAGACGCCTCCAAAGTCATGTGGCCATGCTGGCCCTATCAGAAAAGTTCAGTAAAGGTAAAGGTTTTCCCCTGACATTAAGTGTAGTTGTGTCCGACTCTGCGGGTTGGTGCTCATCTCCATTTCAAAGCTGAAGAGCCAGCGTTGTCCGTAGACACCTCCAAGGTCATGTGGCCGGCATGACTACATGGAGCACTGTTACCTTCCCACTGGAACGGTACCTATTAATCTACTCACATTTGCATGTTTTCGAACTGCTAGGTTGACAGTGAACCCCACCAACGATGGAATTGAACCAAACATGGCACACAGTTCTCCCATGACCAACAGAAAATACTGGAAGGGTTTGGTGGGCAGTGTCCTTTGGGTTTAGAGTTGTAGTTCACCTACATCCAGAGATCACTGTGGACTCAAACAATGATGGATCTGGACCAAACTCGGCACGAATACTCAATATGCCCAAATGTGAACACTGGTGGAGTTGGGGGAAAATAGAATCTTGACATTTGGGAGTTGTAGTTGCTGAGATTTATAGTTCACCTACAATCACAAGTATTCTGAACCCGACCAACGATAGGATTGGGCCAAACCTCTCACACAGAACCCCCATGTGGGCCACAGCAACACGTGGCAGGGGACGGCTAGTTTATAAATAAATACGGAGAACCCCGGTGGCGCAGTGGGTTAAACCTCTGTGCTGCTGAACTTCCTGACCGAAAGGTCAGTGGTACGAATCCGGGGAGCGAAGTGAGCTCCCACTGTTAACCCCAGCTTCTGCCAACCTATCCGTTCGAAAACATGCAATTGTGAGTAGATCAATAGGTACTGCTTCGGTGGAAAAGTAATGGCACGCCATGCAGTCATGCTAGCCACATGACCCTGGAGACATCTATGGACAATGCCGGCTCTTCGGTTTAGAAATGGAGATGAGCACCAACCCTCAGAGTCGGACATTACTGGACTTAATGTCAAGGGGAAACCTTTACCTTTATAATTAAATATAATTTTAAAAGATGGTAAGATTTCAAAGTCATTTACAGCACAATTTAAAACCAATACTCTATACCCTGTACAGAATTTTAAAAATATTTATGTTGTTGATAAAGTAGGAAGAGGCTGGACTTGCTGATGAAAATAATATTTATTTTTATTCATCTCTTGCCCATGGATTGAGGTGGAGAACAGCCACAAATAGTACAACGCACAGTATCGATTAAAATGTAATTAAATCAATACAATATCACCTCAAAGATTTAATAGGCTTGCAAGCGAGAAAGAAAACAAACTTACCTGGATGTCAGTCGCACACTGCAGTTCGTATTGGTCTCCCAAAGTGGGTTGCAATGCTGCCTGGAAGGTGCTGAGCTAATACATTGCAAAAGAGAAACAGTTAAAAACATTCAATTGTTGTTATTATTATTAACTTTATTTATATCCTGCTTTCTCCCCAAGACTGGGACTCGAGCCATCTTACACATTAAAACGATGAGAATGGAAAACATAGCATTAAAAATGAATTAAATGATTAGGCCAGAATATGAGAGCAAATGACTTTATATGACAATTACTCCTGGGAGACACTATCTATCTATCTATCTATCTATCTATCTATCTATCTATCTGTCTGTCTGTCTGTCTGTCTATCTCTCTATCTATCTAATGAATGAATGAATGAATGAAAAATATATTATTATAGCTGGCACTCTGGGGAGACACTATAATAATGATTAAAATATTATTACATATATTAATGTCTCTGCTACACCAGGGAGAAACTGTAATAAGGATTTAAAATATTATTTAAAATATTATAAATAAAAATAATAATATATTAATATATTAAATATATATTTACAAAGAAATATTCTTTCTAAAAAGTAAAAAAAAATATTATTAATACCTCTGCCACTCTAGGGAGACACTCCAAAAAAAATTTGAAATAGTATTAAAAGTATTTAAAAATAAAACTATATTAATATGCTGGAGAGACTATACACACACACATACATATATATATATGTATTAGCATGACCACCACTCTGGGGAGGCACCACAATAATAAGAATAAACAATATTATTTAAAATATTAAATATAAGAAATAAAAATATGTTAATATGGCAACCACTCCAGGGAGATACTATAATAATAATATGTATGAAAAATATTTTTAAAAATAATATATAAAAATAAAAATAGATTAATATGGCCACCATATTAATATCATATTAATTGTGTGGGGAGACACACTAATAATCATAAGGATGAAAAATATTATATAGAAAAATGAATTATGTATGTGTGTGTGTATATATATATATATAAATTAATATGGCTGCCATACTGGAAAGACAATATAATGATAATTAAAATATTAACAAAAATATTATATATAAAATAAGTATATATTAATATTGCTGCCATTCTGGGGAGAACTATAAGAGGGATGAAAATTATTATTACAAATATTTTATATAATATTTTTATATAATATTTTAAATCCATATTAGAGTATCTCCCTGGGGTGGCAGGCATACACTCTAATATGGATTTAAAATATTATATAAAAATAAAAATATATTAAAATGTTTGGCACTTTGGAAGACATTATAATAATGATATATGTGTGTGTGTGTGTGTATATATATATATGCACAAGGACATAGAAACTGGGACACATTAAAGCAGCTGAAAAAGTGGGACGACAGAGGCGTAAATTTGGCATTTCCTGCCAAATCAAGACAGTTGGAGTGTATGATGTTGCTGAAATTTACCTGGTAGCTGTAACGGCAAGATGGGACAATACCAGCATTTTGGAAAGCACTGCATTAAGAAAAAGAAAGAATGAATGTTACTCATTTGAAACCATAATTATACCTTTCTTTTCAGGAAACCTGCCATTAATAGTTTAGAAAACAGCTTGGTCCAAGGATCATCACTTTGAGTAGCACCGCTTTCAAATGCGTCATGTAAGTACATGCCTATCCAAACTGCCTCCAAAGTTTGCTAGCCTTCAATGGGAAGTGAAGCGTAATGGCTCACCTGTCAATGTTGTATTTGGTGCGCAGGTCGAGGGCCGCTCTGAAGTATTTATTGGGGGAGTTCAGTGTTTCGACACAGCCACCACAAGTCCCGTGCTTATACCATTCTTTCTCCCTGGAGAAGGAGAGGGAGCAAGCATAATAATAATAATAACAGCAACAACAACAACACTTTATTTGTACCCCGCTACCATAAAGTGCTTTGGAGGGACAAAGTGTTCTGGGATCATTATTCTGGGAAGGCACACTGGAACACCCACGTCTTCAAGCTCCTCCTGAAGACTGTCAGGGTTGGGGCCTGCCTGGTGTCCTTAGGGAGTGAGTTCCAGAGTCGAGGAGCCACCACCGAAAAGGCCCTCTCTCTCGTCCCCACCAATCGCGCCTGTGATGCTGGTGGGATCGAGAGCAGGGCCTCTCCAGATGAACGAAGAGATCGTGTGGGTTCGTATACAGAGATGTGATCACACAGGTAGGCGGGTCCCAAACCGTTCAGGGCTTTGAAGGTAAGAACCTGCACCTTGAATTGGGTCCGGTAGATGAATGGCAGCCAGTGGAGCTCCTTGAACAGGAGGATTGACTGCTCCTTGTAAGGAGCCCCAGTTAACAATCTGGCTGTCACCCGTTGGATCATCTGAAATTTCCGGGCCGTTTTCAAGGGCAGCCCCACGTAAAGTGCATTGCAGTAATCCAGTCTAGAGGTGACTAAGGTGTGGACCACCCTGGCCAGATCCGCCTTCTCGAGATATGGTCGCAGTTGACGCACGAGTCTTAATTGTGCAAAGGCCCTCCCGGCCACCACTGACGCCTGAGCCTCAAACGTAAGTGAAGAATCCAGGAGGACCCCCAAACTGCAGACGTATGATTTCAGGGGGAGTGCAACCCTGTCCAGCACAGGTTGCCACCTTACCTGTCTTGCAATGTTGTTCAATACGGCGCCTTCCCAACTGTGGAACAGAAAGCCTTACTTTGGGGTTAAGGGAGAGGTCAACAACGGCTTGAAAATTAAAGCCTGTTAAATATATCAACTGTGGAGGTTTTTTTGGAATGGAAATACCTCTGTCAATTGGGGAGAATATATATTAAATAACTATATGTGGATAGAGGTTTTGTCTAGCTTGAAAAGGCTTTGAGGAAATGTCATTATTATCAATTATATAATAAATAATGAATAATGAGTAAATTAATAAATAACCCAGTGTGGAACACATCTCACCATGCCAAAACAGTGGATGTGGCTCTTAATGAGACATGCCGCATTATCACGGGGTGTCTGCACCCCACACCACTGGAGAAATTACACTGCTTAGCCGGTATTGCACCACCTGACATCCGCCGGGAAGTGGCAGCCAATAGTGAAAGGACCAAGGCAGAGACATCTCCAGCTCATCCCCTGTTTGGGTATCACCCAGCACGTCAACGACTTAAATCAAGAAATAGTTTTCTGAGCTCTACAGAGACACTCGCTGGAACACCTCAGCAAGTGAGAGTCCAAAAGTGGCAGGCTCAAACCCAGAACCTCAACCAATGGCTGATACCAAATGAGAGACTCCCCCCTGGGCACACAGAAGACTGGGCGACTTGGAAAGCGCTGAACAGACTGCGCTCTGGCACCACGAGATGCAGAGCCAACCTTCAGAAATGGGGCCACAAAGTGGAATCCTCAACATACGAGTGTGGAGAAGAGCAAACCACTGACCACCTGCTGCAATGCAACCTGAGCCTTGCCACATGCACAATGGAGGACCTTGCAGCAACACCAGAGGCACTCCAAGTGGCCAGATTCTGGTCAAAGGACATTTAATCAACTACCAAACTCACAAATTTTGTATTTTGTCTGTTTGTTTGTTTGCTTTGTTCTGTTAGAAATGTAATATAATTGACTGGTTGCCCTGACACGACAAATAAAGCTTAGATATGCAGTGTTTTCAATACTGAAATAACATGTGCATACACTGAGCTATCGGAGAGCAAAGCTGTCACGATCGCAACCAATTTTCACATGTTTTGGAATTGCAGGTAAGGAATGCCCAGCCTGTACCGTTCCCCGTTTAGATTCCCAATTCCCATCCCATCCTCTTTTCGGCTGTGTTGCATTACCAGAATAGGAAGTTACTGAGATTGATGAAGCTGGGCCAGTGCCAATTCAGGTCAGGCAGCAGATCCTGCAGGAAGGGGGAAACAAACAGGTTTCAGCAATGGAAGATAAAGCCTTGGGTGCATCTATGCTGTAGAATGAATCCACTCAATGCTATGGTGCCATGGAGGAAGGGGTGTAATAGTTTGACAAGGTATTGAGCCTTCCCTGCCAAAGGATGTGGGTGCCTCACTAAACTACAGATCCCAGAATGCTATATTATTGAGCCACGGCCATTAAATTCGAGGTAATGTCCTTTAAATACGAGGGTTGAATGAAAAGTAATGCCTCCACCTTCGTAACTCCTCAACAGATGGCAATACTGGTATGCGGCAGGTACTGGCTTATTCAGTAGACTCTCCACTACAGTTCAATTTTGGCAGGAAGCCTTAGCATTTAATGGTTGTGTTGTTAAAGTGCGACGTATGGAACCCTGCACAGACGGTCAATCAATGCGACTTAAGCAATGTATGCGGCAGGTACTGGCTTGTTCAGTAGTCTCTCCTCTACAGTTCCATTTTGGTGGGAAGCCTTAGCATTGAATGGTTGTGTTAAAGTGCGAAGTATGGAACGCTGCGCGGACTGTCAGTCAATGGGACTTAAGCAACGTATGCAGCAGGTACTGCCTTGTTCAGTAGACTCTCCTCTACAGTTCCATTTTGGCAGGAAGCCTTAGCATTGAATGGTTGTGTTGTTAAAGTGCGAAGTATGGAACCCTGCACAGACGGTCGGTCAATGTGACAAGCAACGTAAGCGGCAGGTACTAGATTGTTCAGTAGACTCTCCTCTACAGTTGCATTTTGGTGGGAAGCCTTAGCATTGAATGGTTGTGTTGTTAAAGTGCGAAGTATGGAATCCTGCGCAGACGGTCAGTCAATGCGACTTAAGCAATGTATGCGGCAGGTACTGGCTTGTTCAGTAGACTCTCCTCTACAGTTCCATTTTGGTGGGAAGCCTTAGCATTGAATGGTTGTGTTAAAGTGCGAAGTATGGAACGCTGCGCGGACTGTCAGTCAATGGGACTTAAGCAACGTATGCAGCAGGTACTGCCTTGTTCAGTAGACTCTCCTCTACAGTTCCATTTTGGCAGGAAGCCTTAGCATTGAATGGTTGTGTTGTTAAAGTGCGAAGTATGGAACCCTGCACAGACGGTCGGTCAATGTGACAAGCAACGTAAGCGGCAGGTACTAGATTGTTCAGTAGACTCTCCTCTACAGTTGCATTTTGGTGGGAAGCCTTAGCATTGAATGGTTGTGTTGTTAAAGTGCGAAGTATGGAATCCTGCGCAGACGGTCAGTCAATGCGACTTAAGCAACCTATGCGGCAGGTACTGGCTGTAGAGGAGACTCTCCTCTACAGTTCCATTTTGGTGGGAAGCCTTAACATTGAATGGTTGTGTTGTTAAAGTGCTAAGTATGGAACCCTACGTAGATGGTCGGTCAATGTGAGCATCGTGCAGTCATTGAATTCTTGACAGCAGAAGGTGTCACCCCAAAAGAGATTCATCAGAGAATGCAAGCTGTTTATGGTGATTGTGTTGATGTGAGTACTGTGCGTCATTGGGTGAAAGATGTTGAGGTGGGAACATCTGACTTGCATGACAAAAAAAGAGTTGGATGTCCTGTGACAGCAATCACCGAGTTTCACAAGCAAAAGGTTGACAGATTGATTCAGGATGATCGTCTTATCACTCAGAGAAAAATTTCAAGCATAATCGGCATTTCACAAGAACGTGTGGGTCACATTATTGCTTTACTTGGCTATCGGAAGATCTGTGCACGATGGTTACCCAGGATGCTGATGCCTGAAATGAAAGCGCACAGACTTGAAACTTCAGAGACTGGATCTCACCACCGTACAACATCCTCCATACAGTCCAGATTTAGCACCGTATGAGTTCCATCTCTTTCCAATAATAAAAGAAGATCTGCGGGGACATCATTCTGCTTCTGATGAAGACATTGAGAGAACTGTAAGACACTGGTTGTGGAAACAGAGTGTCGACTTCTTTTGTGATGGCTTTAGAAAACTTATTCATTGTTGTCAGAAATGTATCCAATTGTCTGGTGATTATGTGGGAAAGTGAATACTGGTAGTTAAAGAGCACATTCTAAGGATGATTTCTGCTTTTGATTTATTAAAATATTCCCATCCAAACCCAAGTCATGAAGGTGGAGGCATTACTTTTCATTCAACCCTCATAGGACCTCCAGCTGCTCCTGAAACAGCTCTCCCAGGAGCTGTAGAATTCGTCCCCTTTCCAAAAAGTTCCAAAAACTCTGGCCTACCGTCAAGTCGGAGGGAAAGAGGTACCAATAGTGACAACACGCTGTGATATCACTGGGCCTGTGGATTGAAGAACAGACAGGTGAAGACAACTTATGAGGAACACACACTTGCTTTTGTGCGCCTTCAAGTCATTTCTGATGAATGGCGAAGCTATCATAGGGTTTCCTTGGCAAGATTCACTCAAGGGAAGGGATGTTCACATGTTTCTTGGTCTGAATGGGGTTGCCTCACCATAATCCATGGATGGTCCAGTTGTTGGCGTTCTTTGGCAGGACACACTCAAACCTAGTGGCCAGAGCCTCCACACAAGACACAAAAGGAAGATAATATGTTAATGTATAGGAAGCGGGAGTATATTTATCTAGGCATGTGCAATCCATGGTTCTAAATCAGTGTTTCTCAACCTGGGGGTCAGGACCCCTGGGGGGGTCGCAAGGGGGTGTCAGAGGGGTCGCCAAAGACCATCAGAAAACATAATATTTTCTGTTGGTAATGGGGGTTTTGCGTGGGAAGTTTGGCCCAATTTTATTGTTGGTTGGGTTCAAGATGCTCTTTGACTCTAGGTAAACTATACATCCAAGCAACCATAACGCCCAGATGGTAAGGTCTATTTTCCCCAAACTCCACCAGTGTTCACATTTGGGCATATTGAGCATTTGTGCCAAGTTAGGTCCAGATCCATCATTGTTTGAGTCCACAGTGCTCTCTGGATGTAGGTGAACTACAACTCCCAAACTCAAGGTCAATGTCCACCAAACTCTTCCAGTATTTTCTGTTCGTCATAGAAATTCTGTGTGTCAAGTTCAATTCCATCCTTGGTGGAGTTCAAAATGCTCCTGGATTGTAGGTGAAGTATAAATCCCAACTGACAACATCAACCTCCCCCAACCCCACCAGTATTCAAATTTGGGTGCATCAGGTATTTGTTCCAAATTTGGTCCAGTGAATGAAAATACATCTAGCAAATCAGATATTTGCATTACGATTCGTAACAGTAGCAAAATTACAGTTCTGAAGCGGCAACAAAAATAATGTTATGGTTATGGTTAAAAACTGTGTTATGGTTAAAAACTGTTATGGTTAGGGGTCACCACAACATGAGAACTGTATTAAGGGGTCGGGGCATGAGGAAGGTTGAGAACCACTGTTCTAAATGGTTCTAAAGTACTTACAAACTAAAGTTCTGGTTGTGAAAACTAGGGGGTGCTGATGCTTTGCTTCTACAGTGTTGCTAAAGTTCTGGTGGTGAAAATTTCAGAACTCTAACAAAACTTTCAAAATTTCATTATTATTTCATTATTTGTGATTTTTATGACAGAACCTATTAGGAACTGCCATGTTGAGATTAATTTCGCAATTCAGCAGCAGATCAGTTGCACAACTTCAGTGTTTTCCAGTAGCTTCTTCCTGCACAGTATTTTCAGTCAACTGCTCCCACAGCCTGCAGTCACTCTGGAACCTTTTACAGACACTTGAGCACATGCCCGGCCATTGTCAGTTTTACCATTGTCTTTCCCCCAGTCTAGATGATATTACAAACTTACCACAGCACACAGTTATATCTTGTCTTAGCAGACAGGTTCTTTTAATTACATACAGCCTTCGACGAACAACATCACAGCACAAGGAGAGATATACACTGTACATGACTTCCTTATATACAATTCTATACAATTACACATCGCAAACTCTGATTGGTTCCCAACTCATTAACTTAACTCAGACCCAGGATTGCATTATTCACAATCACCTGGACTAGGCCAGAACACATTCCCCAAATGAAGCTCTATATACAGTTAATGCATGACTCAGCATTCCTAATAGAAGCCCATTAGCAGTGCATGACTCAGCTATATAACATTGCAATACATTGTAAAACCTAACAGTTCTGGTGGTGAAAATTTCAGAACTCTAACAAAACTTTCAAAAATTCATTATTATTTAATTATTGGACAGAACCTATTAGGAACTGCCATTTATAATGAAATTTTGAAAGTTGTGTTAGGAGTTCTGAAAGTTTCACCACCAGAACTTTAGTTTTGTAAGTACGGTACTTTAGAGCCATTTAGAACTATGGATTGCACATGCCTATTATTTACCTAAATGACAGAAAGCATGTGCATCTCCCCTATGCTTCAGCTCAATCCAAAACCATTCTATCAATCAGTAATCCCTAGGGTTCCAACAGATGGGTTTGGAGGAATAATTTATAACTTAATAACAATATGAGGGTTGAATGAAAAGTAATGCCTCCACCTTCATAACTCCTCAACAGATGGCAGTACTGGTATGGTGCAGGAACTGACTTGTTCAGTAGACTCTCCTCTACAGTTCCATTTTGGGGGGAAGCCTTAGCATTGAACAGTTGTGTTGTTAAAGTGCAAAGTATGGAACCCTACACAGACGGTCGGTTAATGTGACTTGAGCAACATGCAGTCACTGACAGCAGAAAGTGTCACCCCAAAGGATTTAAGTAAAGTGCATTTAAGTAAAGTGTTCAGATCTAATTTGCCAAATAGTCACTGTTGTATGTTTTTATGTTGAATGTTTTTATATTGTGTAAATGCTATTTTAAATTGTAAGTCGCTTAGAGCACCTTGGTGGAGAGCGACTAATTAAGAAATAAAGTGAAATGAAAGGACCTACAGTCCTCACATCAACACAATCACCTTAAACAGCTTGCATTCTCTGAATCTGAATCTCCTTTGGGGTGATACCGTCTGCTGTCAAGAATTCAATGACTGCACATTGTTTAAGTCGCATTGACCGACCGTCTTCGCAGCGTTCCATACTTTGCACAACCACTCAATGCTAAGACTTCCCGCCAAAATAGAACTGTAGAGGAGAGTCTACTGAACAAGCCAGTACCTGCTGCATACCAGTACTGCCATCTGTTGAGGAGTTACGAAGGTGGTGTTGCAACTCAGCTGGAACCACAGACACAGACTGATAGTGTTGTGACTCAGATGGGGTCTCAGAGTGACCCTGACGAGGATGATGGGATTCAGGTTCATAATCAGGTTCAAAATGTTCCTGTTGTAGACAATGAGGAACAGGGTGTACAAGTTCAGTTTCCCACAGCAGAGAATGATGTTTTTGATACTGAAACTAGCCAGGTGCAAATTGACTCAGAAAAGGAGGACGGTTCTCAGCCTGATAGTAAGCTAGAAGACACTAACAAGCAGCCTGACCTTGATGAAATGCGAATCTTAGATGACGCTGATCGTTTGGAATTCAGAGTTCGAAGGAGTGTGAGAATAGCCAACAAGAAGGAGGTCAGAGGCCAAATAAATGCTTTCATGTATTGCAAAGGGTATTAAGCAGTGTGTTTGAAAACAAACCTTTGTCAGAGCAACTTCTCGCTCCACCAAGCAGCTTGTGCTCGTTTCCTGTGTCCATGGTCTTGGGATTTTGTTATGTTCTCATGGGACTTTGTCTTGTTGGTACCATTTGGAATTCTGCTTTACAGTGCTATGTTTTATTGATCTTTGGAACATTATTTGCTTTTTAAACTTTTCATCTTTACTTTTTAATAAACTACAAAAACTTAAATTTGTGTGCAGTTCTGCAAGGTGAATATACTCTGAGGTGCAACAGGTGGAGGCATTACTTTTCATTCAACCCTCGTATTACACCTATCCTAAAACCACTCCACTGGTGGCCAGTTAGTTTCCGGACAAAGTACAAGGTGATGGTGTCAAAGGCCTCTGAGAGGTCTAGAAGCACCAGCAGGGACACATTCCCCATGTTAGTGTTGAGACGGAGGTCATCCAGTAAGGCAGCCATCGCAGTCTCAACTCCATACTCTTCTCTGAAGCCAGTTTGAAATAGGTCAAGGAAGTGTGTGCCATCCAAGACTGCCTGGAGTTGGTGGGCAACTGTCTTCTCGATCACCTTGCCCAAAAAAGGAAGGTTGAACACTGGTCTATAGTTATCAAGGTCCAGGGAATCCAGGGTGGGCTTTTCCTTGGCTGTTAGGAATTGTAGGAGTTGAAGTCCAGAACACCTAGAGGCCCAAAGTTTGCCAAATGCCTGTTCTAGAAGATGTGGCGGCAAAAAAAGCCAATGGGATTTTGGCCTGCATCAATAGGAGCATAGTGTCTAGATCTAGGGAAGTAATGCTACCCCTCTATTCTGCTTTGGTTAGACCACATCTGGAATATTGTGTCCAGTTCTGGGCACCACAATTCAAGAGAGATATGGACAAGCTGGAATGTGTCCAGAGGAGACACATGAGACACATGACTAAAATGATAAAAGGTCTGGAGAACAAGCCCTATGAGGAGAGGCTTAAGGAGCTGGGCATGTTTAGCCTGAAGAAGAGAAGGCTGAGAGTGGATATGATAGCCATGTATAAATATGTGAGAGGAAGCCACAGGGAGGAGGGAGCAAGCTTGTTTTCTGCTTCCCTGGAGACTAGGACGCAATGGAACAATGGCTTCAAACTACAAGAGAGGAGATTCCATCTGAACATGAGGAAGAACTTCCTGACTGTGAGAGCCGTTCAGCAGTGGAACTCTCTGCCCTGGAGTGTGGTGGAGGCTCCTTCTTTGGAAGCTTTTAAACAGAGGCTGGATGGCCATCTGTCGGATGATTTGAATGCAATATTCCTGCTTCTTGGCAGAATGGGGTTGGACTGGATGGCCCATGAGGTCTCTTCCAACTCTTTGATTCTATGATTCTATGTGAATGTACACGAGAGGTTCTAGATTGGAAACTGTCAGCCTTACCACACAGAATGAGCCTGGCCACATCTGGACAAAATTCAAGCACTGCCAAGGGCAATAATACCTACAAAGTAAAGGAGAAAAAGTTTTTACAGATCGATTTCCCTCTGGTTTTTTTAGTCTTTTGTGACCCAAATTGTATAGCTTTTCCCACTTACTCTGAACGCTCCGGCGCCGCTTTCTGCCACGACTCCTCAGATCCGATCACCACAAAAAGCCACACAAAGCCATTGAAGAGCAAACACAGGGACCACAACGCAGGCACTTTCCCCATCGTACCTACAAGGTCCTGCTTCGATTTAATCTACATAAATAAAAATGTAATATCAGTTTGTGGGATTAACACAACGCAAAAACCACTGGGCGAATTGCTGCCAATTTTGACCACAAGACACCTACCAACCCAAGAAGTGACCATCACTCCAAAAATTGATTTTGTCATTTGGAAATTATAGTTCCTGGGATTTATAGTTCACCTACAATCAAAGAGCATTCTGAACTCCACCAATAATGGAATTGAACCAAACGTGGCACACAGGACTCCCATGACCAATATGGGCAACCCAAGAAGTGACCATCACTTCAAAAATTGATTTTGTCATTTGGAAATTATAGTTCCTGGGATTTATAGTTCACCTACAATCAAAGAGCATTCTGAACTCCACCAATAATGGAATTGAACCAAACGAGGCACACAGGACTCCCATGACCAATATGGGCAACCCAAGAAGTGACCATCACTTCAAAAATTGATTTTGTCATTTGGAAATTATAGTTCCTGGGATTTATAGTTCACCTACAATCAAAGAGCATTCTGAACTCCACCAATAATGGAATTGAACCAAACGAGGCACACAGGACTCCCATGACCAATATGGGCAACCCAAGAAGTGACCATCACTTCAAAAATTGATTTTGTCATTTGGAAATTATAGTTCCTGGGATTTATAGTTCACCTACAATCAAAGAGCATTCTGAACTCCACCAATAATGGAATTGAACCAAACGAGGCACACAGGACTCCCATGACCAATATGGGCAACCCAAGAAGTGACCATCACTTCAAAAATTGATTTTGTCATTTGGAAATTATAGTTGCTGGGATTTATAGTTCACCTACAATCAAAGAGCATTCTGAACTCCACCAATAATGGAATTGAACCAAACGTGGCACACAGGACTCCCATGGCCAATATGGGCATTGATGGGTATTGACCTTGAGTTTGGGAGTTGTAGTTCATCAACATTCAGAGAGCACTGAGGACTCAAACAATGAAGGATCCAATCCAAACTTGGCACAAATATTTCATATTCCAAATATGCACAACGATGGAGTTTGGGGAAAATAGTCCTTGACATTTGGGAGTTGTAGCTACTGGGATTTATAGTTCACCTACAATCAAAGAGCATTCTGAACTCCACCAATGATGGAATTGAACCAAACGTGGCACACAGGACTCCCATGACCAAAAGAAAACACTAGAAGGGTTTGGTGAGCATTGACCTTGAGTTTGGGAGATGTAGTTCACCTGTATCCAGAGAGCACTGTGGACTCAAATAATGATGGATCCAGACCAAACTTGGCATGAATATTCCATATGCCCAAATAGGAACACAGGTGGAGTTTGGAGGGAAAATAGACCTTGACATTTGGGATTTATAATTCACCTACAATCAAAGAGCATTCTGAACTCCACCAACGACAGAATTGGGGCAAACTTCCCACGCTGAACCCCCATGATCAACCAAAAATACTTAAGGCCATCCAGTCCAACTCCTTTCACCAGGGCAAGAAAGCGTAATCAAAGCCCTCCTGACAAAGAGCCATCCAGCCATAGATAGAGATAGATAGATATGATTCACACACAGAAATGTAGTATCATAGATTTGAAAGGGACCCCCAAAGAAGGACAATTATATGTTGCATGTTCCAAAGTAGGCAACCCAGACAATCTCGACATCAACACTGACAAAGAAACAGCAACAAACACTTTACCCACAAGCATAAAGAAATTACATATATTAGAAACCAACACTTTCTAATTACTTTATTTTCCAGATCACCAGACTGGGCCACAGCAACGCATGGCAGGGGACGGCTAGTACAAAATAAATAGGTTACCAATCAACAAGCCCAGCTCAGCACTGGTATGACCTCCAGAGGTTTGATAATCAAGAACTGGGTCTGAGCTACTCTAACACCCATTTCTTCTAAAGGTTTCAAGAGAGGGAAAAACTCAATCACTACATCTCTCCCGAAACACAAGTAGAGGGAGATCTCAAAGCACACAGCACATACTCTCCATACTAGAGAATACTGATTCCTAAGCTTCTTCTAAAGGTTTCAAGAGAGGGAAAAACTCAATCACTACGTCTCTCCTAAAACACAAGTAGAGAGAGATCTCAAAGCACACAGCATATACTCTCCTTATACTGGTTTCAAGAGATGGAAAACTCAATTGCTACACCTCTCCTGACACAAGTAGAGAGAGAGATCTCAAAGCACACAGCACATACTCTCCATACTAAAGTGTAAGAATTGCTAAGTGTCTCCAATTCAACCGAGACAGGGATTTGCCTGAAACCCTTGGCCTGCTGATACTATATGCTGAACTAGATGCAGAAAAGTGCTTTTCTTTGTACTGCAACATCCAGCATCCCCTTGCAAGCATATTTAACATTATTCAATTCTTTGCAAACTCGTTAAGTTGTAAAAATAATATTTTCTTACCAGTCACAAGTTTACTTGATGTTGCTAGTTCCCTCAAAGAGTCAAACCATGAAGTTCAAATGAGGAAAGTGGTTTCACTTCTGCATAAGGTGTGGTAAAATAAGTCGATGCTCAGCTGCACCGTGGAGTCCCAGATCTTCATTACGATCATGGTGTTGAAAATGCTTCACAGAACTATTTATATTTCCAAATATGGTTCGAATTTGGGGAGTGGGGCGAGCTCCTGCTGTTAGCCCCAGCTTCTGCCAACCTAGCAGTTTAAAAACATGCAAATGTGAGTAAATCAATAGGTGTTGCTCCAGCGGGAAGGTAACAGCGCTCCATGCAGTCATGCCAGCCACATGACCATGGAGGTGTCTATGGACAATGCCAGCTGTTTGGCTTAGAAATTGAAATGAGCACCAATCCCCAAAGTCGGACACGACTGGACTTAACGTCAGGGGAAAACCTTTACCTTTACTACCCAGTTATAAAACCATCATTTGCATGAAGTGCAACATCACCCCTATGGTTGCCTTCAAAGGGCCCTTGAACCCATGGATGGAGCATCAATGGATGCAGAGGGCTGATTTTTTTTTAGATATATAGTAACTAGCTTGGGTACCTGGTTATTTGAAAAATAATGTTAATGTTACAAAATGCATAAGGTTTTGGGTGAACTACAACTCACATCATGCCAAGTTAACCCTGAGAAACTCCATCAATACTTAAAGTTTGTTATGTTGGGCAAGTTTTAGTTGGATGCATCATCAGTGGCGTTCCATGTGCTCTCTGGCTGCAGGGTGAACTACAACTCCCACTAGGATGAGTCAGTCCCCTCAAACTGAAGTCAATAGGGAATTTTAAAGGGTCTAGTCCAGGAGGAGAGATTCTGCGGCCCCACCAAAGAGGGTGAGCAAAGAGAAGCCTAATTTTAAATTATTTATTTTCCCTAGGTTACCAAAAAGAATCTCACCAAAGTTGAAGGAAGCGCCACCAAGATGATTTATTAGCGATTCAGCTGAAAAGGATGCAAAGCAGCAATCATTCGCTAAGCCGAGCATAACATGTACACAAATAAATGCCATTTTTATAGAAATACAGAGTTGTGTGGTTCAAATCTCCCGCTCTCCGCTCCTCGCCCGGCTTGAAGGTGATTGGCTGGCGCGTTAACAGCTGGCTCGGCCGCCTCCCAAGCACCTGGGCATTGGGAATCCATGGATGCAGAGGGCTGATTTTTTTTTAAAGATATATAGTAACTAGCTTGGGTACCTGGCATTGCACAGGGCTTCTGCTGTGCACCAGAGCCAATCAGAAGGCTTCCATCGCCTCGGCGCTCCAGCGAATCAGGAGGGAGGGAGGCGGGACAAGGGAATACAATGCATTCTTGAATGGATTATGGAAACACAAGAAATGTCCAGGGGCTCAGCGAGTCCTAAATTGGCCTTCAAGCTAAGCCTTTCTATTTTCTGGTGATTGATTGAAATAAACACTGATGTTGGCGATACCAACATAACCCGGGTTTTCCTTTTACGATAAGACAGGGGAACAATGGGGGAAACTTAGGTGGATGTCTTCAGTGAGAGAGTTTGAATGGGAACAGGTCAGGAGGGGGAAACTTTCCGAAGGCTTCCCCTTGTACTGTTGTAACATAATCAAGATTTGCCAAGCAATCATTTCCCTGGTGGTCAAATCCTCTGAGGCCAGGGGCACGATTCTTTGTTATAGTCCATGCAAGGAGTGTCCTTTGATAAGGGTTTCTGCAATTGCTAATTGCTTCCTCTCCAGGGTCAGGGCAACTTTCTTATATTTTTATACATTTTTCCAGGGGAAAATATAGAAATACAGAAATCAAGTTATAGAAATCATACCCATCCATCCCTCCTCCCAGAGTCTCATAGGTAAATTGATAAAAAGCCTTGATCATGGCTCAGTGTTACTTCATAGTTCATTTCAGGAAGATCTATAGGTGAAAGTAAGTCCATGAAGGAAAAAGAGGTCCATAAAGTGTGGCAAAAGGTCCAAAAGTCATGAAAAGGGACCTGATGATTTCCACTGAGCCAAGCTATGGAGCCCTACAGCACTGAGGTCAAAGCTTGTCCTTGGAAAACTATAACTCCTTCCAAGGGCTGGAGCCTGGTGACCGATCTGCTCCCTGAAAGCCTCATGGGGTGACTGCATCAAGTCTCTGGGTCGAGTAGCTCCAGAATGACGAAGAAACAACAATGGCACCGGTAGCGCAGCAGCAGCGAGGCTTGGATTTGACAATCAGCTGTTTTCTTTAAAAATATATTCTTAAAAATTCAAAGGTAATTCAAATTCAAAGGTTATTCCCTGAGCATAGGGGCAAAAAGCGAGATAGCAGATAGTGTTAGAATTTAGCTAGGAAAAATATGGCACCAATGGAGTTGATCCGTCAACCTGCGGATACGGGGTCCCGAGGGGTTTCTGTATCCACGGTTTGAAGAAACGCAGATTCAGCCTCCCTGGGATGCCTGGAAGGTAAATGCATGCTTTTTAGCTGAGTGAGTCAGGAAAAAGACACAAAGTACCCTTCTGAAGAGGTAAAGGTTACAATTCAATTAGTCTTTATTTAGGGATTGGTTACATTGTTTGGGCTGGGGAAAGAAGCGAAAGGAGAGAACACAAGGCTCCAAAGAGTCCCTGGTTGAAGCTGCTACTGGGACACATTTCATCAGTCTTGGCTCAACTGGGCATCCAGGAACTGCGGAACTCCCTGCGGCTGGTCAGATCAACTTGAAAGCAGGCCAAACATTCACACCTACCTCCAACAGACAAGAGTTCTTTCTCCCACCCTGAACTTTCCACAGATATATATACCCCACTTGCCTAGTTTCCAACTGTCCTCACAACCTCTGAGGATACCTGCCATAGATGTGGGCGAAACATCAGGAGAGAATGCTTCTAGAACATGGTCAGGCAGCCTAAAAAACCTACAACAACCTGGTGACTCCAGCTGATATCAAGCCCTTTTTAGGAGGGTCTCCCCAGCCGAGGAGATCCTGAGGACCGCACCAAAGAGGGTCCTTGAACCTTGGTGAGGGCAGCGAAGCCAATTCCAGCAGCAGAAAATATTAAAAATAATAAATCCCCACCAAAGCGGAAGAAGCTGGCGACCGAGGTGTCTTTATTAGCGATTCAGCTGAGATCGGATGCATTGTGGGAATAGTTCCACCACAAGCATAGCAATACAGAATTTACAGGCATTTTTATAGTCAAAATACAGGTTTGAAAGTTTCAAAACTCCCTCCCTCTTCGGCTCCTTAGCAAATCAGGGAGAGGGAGGCAGGACGGAAGAGGGGCATTGTTTTGGCCAGCAAAGGTTGATTTCATTAAGAAAGGTTTTCTTGCCTTAGATCTGAGTGTGTCTTCTGATGGATTTTGAGAAAGGAACAAACAGGGACCCCTGGGGTCAGCCTTGTCCCTTTGTCCAAAGAAACTTCCTTTGCCTGCCAGACAAAACTCAGAAAGCAAACAAGAGGAAGTTTCAGCTTGCTATTGTCCATGCAAAATGTTTGATGATTTAGTTGGTTTCGAGGAAGCTTGGCTCTCCCTCAGGCATTTTAACAGTCCTTGGTCACATTTTTCTAGGGCAAAAGTCAGGGGGGGAGGCAAAGGGGCAAGCAATATTTCATAGCAAGATACATACATTCAAATCATAAGCATTTCATAGCAACAAAACCCCATCTTTGTCCCACATCCCAAGTATATTTAATAAGAGGATTAATTTTCATGAAGAAGCCTGAAGTTCAATGTTTTAAAAGGTCTTTGAGGAACGTTCATGAGGGAGATAGTATGTACTGAAGTCCAAGACATGCAGGCAGAGAGTCCATGATCATTGGGAAGGCTGGCAGATGAAACCCAGCTGTGCTGCAACTGATTCACACTTTGGTCCTTGGGAAACTACAACTCTCATGGAGGGCAGAAGTCCCAAGATCCAGCCGTTTCCCAAAAGCCTCGTGGGGTCCTTGTTGTTGTCAGTGCTTTGGCAATGTGACCAAGACTTGACCCTTGTTGTGTAGCAGGCATGTAGCCGGGGGGGGGGGGGCTCGGGGGGCTTCAGCCCCCCCCCCCCGAAATTCTCATGGTGGTTCGCGAAAAGGCCTTACTGGTGCATTATTTAAACTGTTATGTTTATTAATATCATGATTTGATCACCATTCTCAATATATCCCATATGTATGGGGGTATTGGGGTAATGATACAAAAGGTTTGCTAGGCTAGACCCTCTTTCACTCAGACTCAGCCCCCCCCCCCCCCCCCGAAACGAAATCCTGGCTACGGGCCTGTTGTGTAGTCTGGTGCCCTTGCCCTTTGCAGAACTATAAGTCACTATCCCTTTTTTTTTGGGGGGGGGTGCTCGACATCAAGGCCATGAAAGCCTTCGACAATACTTTTAGGGATGTTTCTCCATTTCCTCCTCTTCCCACTAGTCTTGTTTTGACATTTCCAGATGTAGTGAGGCTAAGTCAGCACCCTGAGCACTTTTCCTATCTTACAACAAAGTTTTAGTTCCTTTTCCCAAGCCTTTAGTGTGTTTGCTGCCTGAATCCAGCCCTCTGATCATTGCATGCCACTCTGCGTTTCCGCCTTGCCTTTTGGGACCATGTGCTACCCTTAACTCCTGGCCGCTGGACAAGAAAACGAACGGTCATCGACTGTCCGCCCTGGTCGCAAAGCCATGCCCTTGTAAGGGAGGTCAACAGACAAACAAGTGAAGGAGAAAAGTCAGGCCAGAAGGAAGACGAGGGCAAGGAGCAGGCCGCAAAGCATGAGATCCCTCCTGGTAAAGAAAGACTTCCGCCTTGCATCTGCTTTGCAGAAGGAAAATACTAATTATGGGCTGTCTGCAAAGAGGAGAGCGTTGTGTGGGTGCCTGCTGTGTGCCGCATGCTTAATTCTCACTCTTCCCACCATGGAGCCTCCAAATCAATCATTCACTGGCAGGTTGAGAGCTCGCAAAATGAAACTCAAAGGATCCTGGGGGCTCAAAGTGATTGCCTTTCCCCCTCCCCAGCATTAGCAAATACGTAACTGCAAAAGCTTGCACTGGGCTTGGAGAATTTGTGCAGAAGTGCAAGGAGTAGAAGAGAAAAAACAGGTGTGAGATTCAACCGAGCAACTATCCTCATGTTTACCATGAAGCTCCCCACATTTTTTGCAAGTGCAGAGTCCAAAAAATATATTAAACTAGCCGTTCCCTGCCAGGCGTTGCTGTGGCCCAGTCTGGTGATCTGGAAAATAAAGGAATGAGAAAGTATTGTTTTCTAATAGATGCAATTTCTTTCTGCTTGTGAGTAAACAGTATTTCTTGTTGCTTCTTTGTCAGTGTTGATGTGGAGAGTGCCTGGTTTGCCCACCCTGGAACATGCAACATATCACGGTCCCTTTCAAATCTGTGATACTATATCTCTCTGTGTGTGAATCATATCTGTCTGTCTGTCTGTCTGTCTGTCTGTCTATCTATCTATCTATCTATCTATCTATCTATCTATCTATCTATATGGCTGGATGGCTCTTTGTCAGGAGGGCTTTGATTATGTTTTCTTGCCCTGGTGAAGGGAGTTGAACTAGATGGGCTTAAGGTAGCATTTTTCAACCTGGGGTCAGGACCCCTGGGGGGGGGGGTGTCGCAAGGGGGTGTCAGAACCACCAGAAAACACAGTATTTTCTGTTCGTCATGGGAGTTCTGCATGCCAAGTTTGGCCCAATTCTATCGTTGGTGGGGTTCAGAATGCTCTTTGATTGTAGGTGAGCTATAAATCCCAGCAACTAAAACTCCCAAATGGCAAGGTCTATTTTCCCCCAAACTCCACCAGTGTTCACTTTTGGGCATATTGAGTATTCGTGCCAAGTTTGGTCCAGATCCATCATTGTTTGAATCTGCAGTGCTTTCTGGGTGTAAGTGAACTACAACTCCCAAATGCAAGGTCAATGCCCACCAAACCCTTCCAGTATTTTCTGTTGATCATGGGAGTTCTGTGTGCCAAGTTTGGTTCAATTCCATCTCTTGTGGAGTTCAGAATGCTTTGTTTATAGCTGAACTATAAATCCCAGCAACTAAAACTCCCAAATGGCAAGGTTTATTTCCCCCCAAACTCCACCAGTGTTCACTTTGTGGCATATTGAGTATTCATGCCAAGTTTGGTCCAAATCCATCATTGTTTGATTCCACAGTGCTCTCTGGATGTAGGTGAACTACAACTCCCAAACTGAAGGTCAATGCCCACCAAACCCTTCCAGCATTTTCTGTTCATCATGTGAGTTCGTGCCAAGTTTTGTTCAGTTCAGTCGTTGGTGAAGTTCAGAATGCTCTTTGATTGTAGGTGAACTATATATCCCAGAAACTACAACTCCCAAATGACAAAATCAATCCTCCCTCCAACTCCACCAGTTTTCAAATTTGGGTGTATTGGGTATTTCTGCCAAATTTCGTCAAGTGAATGAAAATACATCCTGCATATCAGATATTTACAGGATCTCCCCTGGCAGCAACCAGCCAGGCTTTGAAGCTGCAAGGCTATTCAGTGCTAATTAATGTGGCCAATTGCAACATTCACACTTGCTTCAAGCAGACAAGAGTTCTTTCTCCCACCCTGGACATTATTCCACAGGTATACAAACCTCACTTGCCTAGTTTCCAACAGACCTCACAACCTCAGAATATGTCCGCCATAGATGTAGGTGAAACGTCAGGAGAGAATGCTTCTGGAACATGCAACTCACAGCAACCCAATGAATTTGAACTTTGAGGGTTCCAGATTTGGGTGCAGATGGTAAAGAGACAGATAGCGACTTCTGCATGTCAACAGATTCAGGTTTCACATGTGGTTTTACATCCCTTGGGACAAAGTTTGACACACATTCGGGCTTACGATCACAACTTCTGTGAGAAGCAGAAGTTGAAACGGTGTGTACTCACAGCTGGTAAGACGCTCTCTTCCTTGGCTACTTGCAGCTAGATGTTATTTATAGATATGTAATATGTAAGTTGGGGGAAATAGACCTTGACATTTGGTAGTAGTAGTTGCTGGGATTTATAGTTCACCTACACTCAAAGAGCATTGTGAACTCCACTAACAATGGAATTGAACCCAACTTGGCACACAGAACTCCCATGACCAACAGAAAATACTGGAAAAGTTTGGTGGGCATTAAACTTGGGTTTGGGAGTTGTAGTTGCTGGGATTTATAGTTCACCTACACTCAAAGAGCATTCTGAACTCCACCAACAATGGAATTGAACCCAACTTGGCACACAGAACTCCCATGACCAACAGAAAATACTGGAAAGGTTTGGTGAGCATTGAACTTGGCTTTGGGAGTTGTAGTTGCTGGGATTTATAGTTCACCTATAATCAAAGAGCATTCTGAACTCCACCAACAATGGAGTTGAACCAAACATAGCATACAGAACTCCCATGACCAACAGAAAATACTGGAAAGGTTTGGTGGGCATTGAACTTGGATTTGGGAGTTGTAGTTGCTGGGATTTATAGTTCACCTACACTCAAAGAGCATTCTGAACTCCACCAACAATGGAGTTGAACCAAACATAGCATACAGAACTCCCATGACCAACAGAAAATACTGGAAAGGTTTGGTGGGCATTAAACTTGGGTTTGGGAGTTGTAGTTGCTGGGATTTATAGTTCACCTACACTCAAAGAGCATTCTGAACTCCACCAACAATGGAGTTGAACCAAACATAGCATACAGAACTCCCATGACCAACAGAAAATACTGGAAAGGTTTGGTGGGCATTGAACTTGGATTTGGGAGTTGTAGTTGCTGGGATTTATAGTTCACCTATAATCAAAAAGCATTCTGAACTCCACCAACAATGGAGTTGAACCAAACATGGCATACAGAACTCCCATGACCAACAGAAAATACTGGAAGGGTTTGGTGGACATTGACCTTGGGTTTGGGTGTTGTAGTTCACCTACATCCAGAGAGCTCTGCGGACTCAAACAATGATGGATGTGGAACAAACTTGGCACGAATACTTAATATGCCCCAAATGAACACTGGTGGAGTCTGGGGAAAATGGACCTTGACATTTGGGAGATGTAGTTGCTGGGATTTATAGTTCACCTACAACCAAACAGCATTCTGAACTTCACCAATGATGGAAGTGAACCATACTTGGCACAGAGAACTCCCATAACCAATAGAAAATACTGGAAGGGTTTGGTAGGCATTGACCTTGAGTTTGGGAGTTGTAGTTCACCTACATCCAGAGAGCACTGTGGACTCAAACAATGATGGATCTGGACCAACCTTGGCATGAATACTCAATATGCCCAAATGTAAACACAGAAGAGAATGCCTGGCGAAAGCAGTGATACCTATCCCATAATAACCCAAGCCTCGCTTATTTGGTCTCCTCTCTTTTCTTCTGCAGGTTTCCCGCATAAAGCCCCTCCAAGTGCTCTCCACCCCGACCCGACAGCTGAAAAACAAAGTCCCGGAATATCAGAAGCTTTTCCAGGTGAGGAATTCAATCCCATCCCATCGTTCAGTTGCATTGTTCTATTTGCAAACATAACGTTGAGGAGCAGGGAGGTCACCTGGGACAGGTGCCCTTGACCAGCTTCACGGCACTTATAGAACCATAGAATCCTAGAGTTGGAAGAGACCTCATGGGCCATCCGGTCCAACCCCATTCTGCCAAGAAGCAGGAATATTGCATTCAAATCACCCCCGACAGATGGCCATCCAGCCTCTGTTTAAAAGCTTCCAAAGAAGGAGCCTCCACCACATTCCGGGGCAGAGAGTTCCACTGCTGAATGGCTCTCACAGTCAGGAAGTTCTTCCTCATGTTCAGGTGGAATCTCCTTTTTTGTAATTTGGAGCCATTGCACCAAGTCATCATCATTGCTTTTGATGAAGATGTTTGTTGTCTATGTTTTTGGTTTTATTCCGCTGTAATATGTTGTCCGGGCTTGGCCCCATGTAAGCCGCTCCGAGTCCCCGCTGGGGAGATGGTGGCAGGTCATAGAGTCATAGAATCAAAGAGTTGGAAGAGACCTCATGGGCCATCCAGTCCAACCACATTCTGCCAAGAAGAAGGAAAATTGCATTCAAATCACCCCTGACAGATGGCCATCCAGCCTCTGTTTAAAAGCTTCTAAAGAAGGAGCCTCCACCACACTCCGGGGCAGTGAGTTCCACTGCTGAACGGCTCTCACAGTCGGGAAGTTCTTCCTAATGTTCAGATGGAATCTCCTCTCTTGTAGTTTGAAGCCATTGTTCCATTGCGTCCTAGTCTCCAAGGAAGCAGAAAACAAGCTTGCTCCCTCCTCCCTGTGGCTTCCTCTCACATATTTATCCATGGCTATCATATCTCCTCTCAGCCTTCGCTTCTTCAGGCTAAACATGCCCAGCTCCTTAAGCCGCTCCTCATAGGGCCTGTTCTCCAGACCCTTGATCATTTTAGTCGCCCTCCTCTGGACACATTCCAGCTTGTCAATATCTCTCTTGAATTGTGGTGCCCAGAATTGGACACAATATTCCAGATGTGGTCTAACCAAAGCGGAATAGAGCATGGGGAGCATGACTTCCCTAGATCTAGACACTATGCTCCTATTGATGCAGGCCAAAATCCCATTGGCTTTTTTTGCCGCCACATCACATTGTTGGCTCATGTTTAACTTGTTGTCCACGAGGACCCCAAGATCTTTTTCACATGTACTGCTCTTGAGCCATGCGTCCCTCATTCTGTCTCTTTGCATTTCGTTTTTTCTGCCTAAGTGGAGTATCTTGCAATTGTCTGGAACAATAAATAAATCTGGTGGTGCGTTTCTCTCCTAGGAGGACAATGGTCTGCCGGTGCATCTCAAAGGAGGTCTCAAAGACGTCCTGCTATATCGCTTTACCATGTCGCTAAGCCTCTTTGGTAAGTTGAGATCCTCCAAAGAGCATTGAGGAGATAGAAAAGGCCTGGGCAAATTTTGGCCCTCCAGGTGTTCACCTACCTCCAGAGAGCACCTTGGGTTTGGGAGTTGTAGTTCACCTACATCCAGAGAGCACTGCGAACTCAAACAATGATGAATCAGGACCAAACTTGGCATGAATACTCAATATGTATACATGTGAACACTTGTGGAGTTTGGGGAAAATGGACCTTGACATTTGGGAGTTGCAGTTGCAGGGATGTATAGTTCACCTACAATCAAACAGCATTCTGAACCCCACCAACGATGGAATTGAACCAAACTTGGCACACAGAACTCCCATAACCAACAAAAATACTGGAAGGGTTTGGTGGGTATTGACCTTGGGTTTGGGAGTTGCAGTTCACCTACATCCAGGGAGCACTGTGGACCGAACTTGGCACAAATACTCAATATGCACAAATGTGAACACTGGTGGAGTTTGGGGGAAATAGACCTTGACATTTCGGAGTTGCAGTTGCTGGGATTTATAGTTCATCTATCTAATACGCCAACTTCATGAAAAGACCACACTCAAAGTAAGATGCAACCCACAGGGCCACCTCACTGAGGCTGTTGAAACATGCAAGGGTGTCAAGCAAGGCTGCATTCTGGCCCCTTTGCTGTTCAACTTCTATATAAACTCCATAGTGGCCCAGCTTCAAAACATGGACTTCCACCCCCCAAAGCTGGCGGGAAGACACATCTCCATCCTGCTTGATGCAGATGATGCTGCTGTGCTCTCTAGAACACCCATTGGTCTCAAAAGAGCTTTGAGAGCATTAATACAACATTGCAACACAGATCAGCTCCAACTCAATTACAATAAAACCAAAATCATGGCTTTCGCTAATAGGCCCAGGACTTACTCTTGGAGCATAGATGGTCATCAAATTGAACAAGTTACATCCTTCAAATATCTAGGTGTAGTTTTCCAATCTAATGGTAGCAGAAGAGCTCATAGGGATCAAGTATCCAACACCGCGCAGGGGAGCTCAATTGCCATTCTCAAATATCTCAGGACAAGAGGGGGCCACTTCACACCGGCAGCGCTCAAGCTGTTTGAAGCCAAGTCATTAGCCCAACTCTTGTATGGGGCTCAGCTGGGCCCCTTCCCCAGTTTTGCCCCATTAGAGGTGGTTCAGTCCAAGTTTCTGAGATCGGCCTTGCAGGTCCCTAAATGTGTTTCTAATGCCACCCTGCGACTAGAGACGGGTTTTATGAGAGTGGAGGCAAGGGTGTGGGTGGCCATACTTAACCTCTGGCTCAGACTGTCCCGTGCACCCTTTGGTCTTGCCCCACTAACCATGGAGGATGACTTCCAATCCACATGGAAGCAGGCGGTAGCATCCAAAATCTCCTCGTTGGGATTTTCTCCAGGTCTACTATTACCTATGGATTACAATCAAGCCAAAGCACTTATTAAACAACGTATCACAGACACAGAGCGCCAACTAGATCTGGCCTCAGCTCCAACCTTCCTTATCAGTGAAGACAGCAGATACCTTGCCTCCCCTATGGCATATTTAACATACTTAGAGGTTCCTATTCATCGAAGGGCTTTCACCCTGGCCCGATGCCATGCTCTCCCATCAGCTGTACTCGAAGGCCGCTACCGGAAGATCCCTTTCCCAGAGAGACTTTGCCCTTGTGACTCGGGTCATGTGGAAACAATAGAACATGTGCTCCTTCAGTGTCCGTTCTACAGGGATACCCGTGCCAGGCTTATCTTACCCTTGATAGACAAGCACCCAGGCCATTCAGGACAATTTTATACCTCCCTGCTACTTGCGGATACTAATTCAGCTACAACCTACAATGTCGCAAAGTTTTGTGCAGCAGCATACACAATCCGCCAGGGAATGACTAGTTCCAAAAGTCAACTGTGTGCCCAGTAATCGTCTTCCCTGAATCTACAATTTGGTGATGGATCTGGACATTGTATGTTTTTACCCTGTTTCCCCTTCTGCTCCCTCACCCATATTGTGTTTTTAGTAGTTGTATTTATATTTTTAATGTACCAAACATGCCAGGTTTGTAAGGAAACGTGACACTATTTCCTGTGCTGGTCAATGACCGAAATAAATGTTTTGATTTGATAGTTCATCTATAATCAAAGAGCATTCTGAACGCCACCAATGATGGAATTGAACCAAACTTGGCACACTGAACTCCCATGAGCAAGAGAAAATACTGGAAGGATTTGGTGGGCATTGACCTTGGGTTTGGGAGTTGTAGTTCACCTACATCCAGGGAGCACTGTGGACCAAACTTGGCACAAATACTCAATATGCCCAGATGGGAACACTGGTGGAGTTTGAGAAAAATAGACCTTGACATTTCGGAGTTGCAGTTGCTGGGATTTATAGTTCATCTACAATCAAAGAACATTCTGAACCCCACCAATGATATAATTGGGCCAAACTTCTCACACAGAACCTCCCTGACCAAAAGAAAATACTGTGTTTTCTGATGGTCTTTGGTGACACCACTGACACCCCATGACATTTATAACCCCAGGAACAAAAATCATGTGACACAGCGCAATCCACGATGCCTTGCAATTGAAATGTGGAATTCCCACATGAGTGTAAACCCTGGAATTCCACAAGATGGAGCCATAACAGTTCATTTGGATAAGGATGTCTTGTTTGGGTTTGCTTTGTGCAAGAGACCTCAAGATGTGTTATTAAAAGGACTTTTTAAGACTACAGCTACCCAGATCCCTCAGCCCAGTGTTTCTCAACCTGGGGGTCAGGACCCCTGAGGTGGGGGGGTCTCGAGGGGGTGTTAGTGCGTTCACCAAAGACCATCAGAAAACACAGTATTTTCTCTTGGTCATGAGAGTTCTGTGTGCCAAGTTTGGTTCAGTTCCATTGTTGGTGGGGTTCAGAACGTTCTTTGATTGTAGGTGAACTATAAATCCCAGCAACTACAACTTCCAAATTTAAATGTCCGTTTTCCCCAAACTCCACCAGTGTTCACTTTGGGGCATATTGAGTATTCGTGCCAAGTTTGATCCAGATCCATCATTGTTTGAGTCCGTAGTGTTCTTTGGATATAGGTGGACTACAACTCCCAAACCCAAGGTCAATGCCCACCAAATACTTCCAGTATATTGTGTTGGTCATGGGAGTTCAATGTGCCAAGTTTGACTCAATTCCATCATTGGTGCGGTTCAGAACATTCTTTGATTGTAGGTGAACTATAAATCCCAGCAACTACACCTCCCAAATGTCAAGGTCTATTTCCCCCAAACTCCACCAGTATTCACAGTTGTGCATATTGAGTATTCGTGTAGAGTTTGGTCCAGATTCATCATTGTTTGAGTCCGCAGTGCTCCCTGGATGTAAGTGAACTATAGCTCCCAAAACCAAGGTCAATGCCCACCAAACCCTTCCAGTATTTTTGTTGGTTAGGGGAGTTTTGTGTGCCAAGTTTGGTTATATTCCATCATTGGTGGAGTTCAGAATAATCTGTGATTGTAGGTGAACTATAAATCCCAGCAACTACAACTCCCAAATGACAAAATCAATCTCTCTCCCAACCCGACCAGTATTTAAATGTGGACGTATCAGGTATTTGTGCCAAATTTTGTCCAGTGAATGAAAATACAGCCTGCATATGAGATATTTACATTACAATTCGTAACAGTTACAAAATTACAATTACGAAATAGTAATGAAAATAATGTTATGGTTGTGGGTCATCACAACATGAGGAACTGTATTAAGGGGTCGCGGCATTAGGAAGGTTGAGAACCACTGCATTAACATTTCCTTAGCTCCCTCCAATCAGAGACCTAATCTCATATCACGGGACAACAATAGCAAAATGACAGTTGAGTAGTAGCAATGAAAATAATGTTATGGTTGGCGGTCACCACAACATGAGGAAGTGTATTAAGGGGTTGCGGCATTAGGAAGGTTGAGAACCACTGCATTAACGTTTCCTTAGCTCTCTCCAACCAGAGTCCTAATCTCATATCACGGGACAACAGTCGCAAAATGACAGTTGTGACGTAGCAACGAAAATAACGTTATGGTTGGGGGTCACCACAACATGAGGAACTGTATTAAGGGGTCGTGGCATTAGGAAGGTTGAGAACCACTGCATTAACGTTTCCTTAGCTCTCTCCGACCAGAGTCCTAATCTCATATCATGGGGCAACAGTAGCAAAATGACAGTTGAGTAGTAGCAATGAAAATAATGTTATGGTTGGGGGTCACCACAACATGAGGAATTGTATTAAGGGGTTCCAGCATTAGGAAGGCTGACAACCACTGCATTAATGTTTCCTTAGCTCTCTCCAACCAGAGACCTAATCTCATATCACGGGGCAACAGTAGCAAAATGACAGTTGTGAAGTAGCAATGAAAATAATGTAATGGTTGGGGGTCACCACAACATGAGGAACTGTCTTAAGGGGTTGCGGCATTAGGAAGGCTGAGAACCACTGCATTAACTTTTCCTTAGCTCTCTCCAACCAGAGACCTAATCTCATATCACGGGACAACAGTAGCAAAATGACAGTTGTGAAGTAGCAACGAAAATAACGTTGTGGTTGGGGGTCAGCACAACATGAAGAACTGTATTAAGGGGTCATGGTATTAGGACGGTTGAGAACCACTGCATTAACGTTTCTTTAGCTCTCTCCAACCAGAGACCTAATCTCATATCACGGGACAACAGCATTAGGAAGGTTGGGAAACACTGAGCAGGGGGGAAATAATGTGGATCAATGAGAATGACATTTTCCTGCATTTTTGCTCCATAGGTGTTGCTTATTCTCTCTACGAACTATTCAAGGCTGCCAAACCCAAGAAGAACAAGTGAGGAGGATGAAGCAGGAAAAGAGGGGTAATTGCAAATACGGACGCCCCTCGTCTGCATTGGGTTTATCCCCCTTTTTTAGAGGTTTGCAACAAAAGGGAGAGGGAAATTCATCTTTGTTGGGATTTGAGTCCACATGAATGTAGTGTTTGGAGGCGCAAAATAAACTGTCGAAAGAAGAAAAAAATAAACAATAATCCACATCAGTCTGCTTTTAGAAATGCACACCTCGTTTTAATCACCACACGTTTCAAAAAGTCGTAACCGACGAAAACAGGAACGTCAAAAATATCACAGTGACGAGTTGGATCGAAGCCAGGCCCCGGGGTGTTGACATGTAGATTTGTGAACTGCCTTCTGTTGGATTCAGACCCTTTCTTGCATCTCAGGGAGCGTCTATACCAGGCATGGGCCAAATTGGGGTCTCCAGGTGTTTTGGACTCCAACTCCCACCATTCCTAACAGCCTCAGGCCCCTTCCTTTCCCCCCTCAGCCACTTAAGCCTGGGCCTCTGAGCATGGACAGAGTGCAATTAGTGGATCTTGGATGAAAGAGGGCTTCTGAGCATGGGCAGAGTGCAATTTGTGGCTCTTGGTGGAAAAGGGGACTCTGAGCATGAGCAGAGTGCAATTTGTGACTCTTGGAGGAAAGAGAGCCTCTGAGCATGAGAAGAGTGCACTTTTTGGGTTTGGGGGAAAGAGAGCCTCTGAGCATGGGCAGAGTGCAATTTTTGGCTCTTGGAGGAAAGAGAGCCTCTGAGCATGAGTAGAGTGCAGTTAGTGGATCTTGGAAGAAAGAGAGCCTCTGAGCATGAGCAGAGTGCAATTTGTGGATCTTGGAGGAAAGAGGGCCTCTGAGCATGGGCAGTGTGCAGTTTGTGGCTCTTGGAGGAAAGAGAGCCTCTGAGCATGGGCAGAGTGCAATTTGTAACTCTTGGAGGAAAGAGAGCCTCTGAGCATGAGAAGAGTGCAATTTTTGGGTTTGGGGAAAAAGAGGGCCTTTGAGCATGAGCAGAGTGCAATTAGTGGATCTTGGAGGAAAGAGAGCCTCTGAGCATGAGCAGAGTGCAATTTTTGGGTTTGGGGGAAAGAGGGCCTTTGAGCATGGGCAGAGTGCAATTTGTGACTTGGAGGAAAAGGGGCCTCTGAGCATGAGCAGAGTGCACTTTTTGGGTTTGGGGGAAAGAGAGCCTCTGAGCATGAGCAGAGTGTAATTTGTGACTCTTGGAGGAAAGAGAGCCTCTGAGCATGAGCAGAGTGCAATTTTGGGGTTTGGAGGAAAAAGGGCCTTTGAGCATGGGCAGAGTGCAATTTTTGGCTCTTGGAGGAAAAGGGGCCTTTGAGCATGGGCAGAGTGCAATTAGTGGATCTTGGAGGAAAGAGAGCCTCTGAGCATGAGCAGAGTGCAATTTTTGGGTTTGGGGGAAAGAGGGCCTTTGAGCATGGGCAGAGTGCAATTTGTGGCTCTTGGAGGAAAGAGAGCCTCTGAGCATGAGCAGAGTGTAATTTGTGACTCTTGGAGGAAAAGGGGCCTCTGAGCATGAGCAGAGTGCACTTTTTGGGTTTGGGGGAAAGAGAGCCTCTGAGCATGAGCAGAGTGTAATTTGTGACTCTTGGAGGAAAGAGAGCCTCTGAGCATGAGCAGAGTGCAATTTTGGGGTTTGGAGGAAAAAGGGCCTTTGAGCATGGGCAGAGTGCAATTTTTGGCTCTTGGAGGAAAAGGGGCCTTTGAGCATGGGCAGAGTGCAATTAGTGGATCTTGGAGGAAAGAGAGCCTCTGAGCATGAGCAGAGTGCAATTTTTGGGTTTGGGGGAAAGAGGGCCTTTGAGCATGGGCAGAGTGCAATTTGTGGCTCTTGGAGGAAAGAGAGCCTCTGAGCATGAGCAGAGTGTAATTTGTGACTCTTGGAGGAAAAGGGGCCTCTGAGCATGAGCAGAGTGCACTTTTTGGGTTTGGGGGAAAGAGAGCCTCTGAGCATGAGCAGAGTGTAATTTGTGACTTGGAGGAAAGAGAGCCTCTGAGCATGAGAAGAGTGCACTTTTTGGGTTTGGGGGAAAGAGAGCCTCTGAGCATGAGCAGAGTGCAATTTTGGGGTTTGGAGGAAAAAGGGCCTTTGAGCATGGGCAGAGTGCAATTTTTGGCTCTTGGAGGAAAGAGGGCCTCTGAGCATGAGCAGAGTGCAATTTGTGGCTTTTGGAGGAAAGAGGGCTTCTGAGCATGGGCAGAGTGCAATTTGTGGATCTTGGAGATGAGACTCAAGCCTAGAAGACAACATTTGTTCATGTTTCCTATACACCTTCTGCACAAGGCAATTATATATATTTCTGACACAATGCCAGGAGGAGAGAGGGCATCTGAGCATGAGCAGAGTGGAATTTGTGGCTCTTGGAGGAAAGAGGGTCTCTGAGCATGAGCAGAGTGCAATTAGTGGAGCCTGGAGGTGGGAATCAAGCTTGTTTATGTTTCATATGCACCTTCCGCACAAGGTAATTATATACATTTCTGACACAATGCTAGGAGGAAAGAGGGTCTCTGAGCATGGGCAGAGTGCAATTAGTGGAGCTTGGAGGTGGGACTCAAGCCTAGGTGGCAACATTTGTCCATGTTTTATATACACCCTGGGCAAACTTGGGAATGGTGGGAATTGAAGTCCAAAACACCTGGAGGACCCAAGGTCCAAAATCCACAAATTGCACTCTGCCCATGCTCAGAGGCTCATGCTTAAGAGGCTTGGGGGGGGGGAAAGGAAGGGGCCAGAGGCTGTTAGGAATGGTGGGAGTTGGAGTCCAAAACACCTGCAGGGCCCAAGTTGGCCCATGCCTGGTCTACACTGTGGAATTAACACAGTTTGACACCACTTGAACTGAACACGGCTCAAGGCTATGGAGTTGGAGCTAGACACAATCGGTAACCTTCTTTGCTCAAAAGTGCTGGTGCCTCCCCAAACTACAAATCTAGTATGCCATACCAACGAGTTGTGGTAGTTAAACTGGTGTCAAACTGAATTGATTCTACAATGTAGACAAACCATGCCCTAACACGGCAGATGCTGTCAAAAACGTGGGATGCTGAATTTGTTGATGCTCAGAAGTCACCATCTGTCTCTTTACTATCTTCTCCCTAATCTGTAACCCTCAAAGCTCAAATTCATTGGGTTGCTGTGAGTTTTCCGGGCTGTCTGGCCATGTTCCAGAAGCATTCTCTCCTGACGTTTCACCCACATCTGTGGCAGGCATCCTCAGAGGTAGTGAGGTCTGTTGGAAACTAGGAAAATTGGGTTTATATATCTGTGGAATAATGTCCAGGGTGAGAGAAAGAACTCTGGTCTGGGTTGTTGTAGGTTTTTCGGGCTATATGGCCATGTTCTAGAGCAGTGGATCTCAACCTGGGGTCCCCAGGTGTTGTTGGCCTACAACTCCCAGAAATCCCAGCCAGCTTACCCACTGTTAGAATTTCTGGGATTTGAGGGCTAAAAACATCTGGGGACCCCAGGTTGAGAGCCACTGTTCTAGAGGCATTCTCTCCTGGTGTTTCACCTGCATCTATGGCAAGCATCCTTAGACCTCACTACCTCTGAGGATGCTTGCCATAGATGCAGGTGAAACGTCAGGAGAGAATGCCTCTAGAATATGACCATATAGCCCGAAAAACCTACAACAACCCAGACAAGAGTTCTTTCTTTCTCCCACCAAGATATATAAACCTTACTTGCCTAGTTTCCAACAGACCTCACAACCTCAGAGGATGCCTGCCACAGATGTGGGCGAAACATCAGGAGAGAATGCTTCTAGAACATGGCCATATACCCCAAAAAACTTACAACAACCCAGACAAGAGTTCTTTCTCCCACCCTGGACATTATTCCACAGATATATAAACCCCACTTGCCTAGTTTCCAGCAGACCTCACTACCTCTGAGGATGCCAGCCACAGATTTGGGTGAAACGTCAGGAGAGAATGCTTCTGGAACATGGCCAGACAGTTTGGGAAACTCACAGCAACCTAGTGATTCCGGCCATCAAAGCCTTCGACAACACGCTGTCAGATCCATCTATCTCTTACTGCTTTTTCAACTGGAGATGTCAAAAACAACAAAACAGTTTTTCATTCGGTTGTTGTAGATTTTTCTGGGCTATATGGCCATGTTCTAGAGGCATTCTCTCCTGACGTTTCGCCTGCATCTATGGCAAGCATCCTCAGAGGAAGTGAGTCTACCTCTGAGGATGCTTGCCATAGATGCAGACGAAATACTATAGTATTTCATTCTATAGTTTGGGGGCTGTTTTGGTTTTTTTCGCCTTTGGGACAGTGGGAAAAACCACACCAGTTTCCAGAAACAAAACTGCGCAGGGAGGAAATTAACACAACATTCAAAACTGGCCGAAAGTTTCCGCTTTTAGACGCTCGAGTTTCTTTTCCTGCCGCTTCACTTTTAGTTTGCACAACATTCAAACTGGCAAAGACAGCGAATGGGGAAAAACAACAACATTGGAGTAGAGGGTTGTTGTAGGTTTTTTTGGGCTATATGGCCATGTTCTAAAGGCATTTTCTCCTGACCTTTCGCCTGCATCTATGGCAAGCATCCTCAGAGGTAGTGAGGTCTGTTGGAACTAGGAAAAAGGGTGTATATACCTGTGGAAGCACCAGGGTGGGACAAAGGACTCTTGTCTGCTGGAGCTAGGTGTGAATGTTGCAACTGATCACCTTGATTGGCATTTGATTGCCGGCAGTGCCTGGAGCAATCTTTTGTTGAGAGGTAATTAGATGTCCTCGTTTGTTTCCTCTCTGTTGTGTAGAGGTGTCTGCGCCCTACACTACTGGAGAAATTGATTAGCATTTGATTGCTGGCAGTGCCTGGAGCAATCTTTTGTTGGGAGGTAATTAGATGTCCTTGTTTGTTTCCTCCCTCAACCTGAGAAGTCAGCCATAGCAGAGCACCTGATGAACCAACCTGGACACAGCATTTTATTTGAGAAGACAGAAATGCTGGACCACACCAACAACCACCATGTCAGGCTACACAGAGAAGCCATTGAAATCCACAAGCATGTGGACAATTTCAACAGAAAGGAGGAAACCATGAAAATGAACACCATCTGGGCACCACAATTCAAGAGAGATATTGACAAGCTGGAATGTGTCCAGAGGAGAGCGACTAAAATGATAAAAGGTCTGGAGAACAAGCCCTATGAAGAGCGGCTTAAGGAGCTGGGCATGTTTAGCCTGAAGAAGAGAAGGCTGAGAGGGGATATGATAGCCATGTATAAATATGTGAGAGGAAGCCACAGGGAGGAGGGGGCAAGCTTGTTTTCTGCTTCCCTGGAGACTAGGACGCAATGGAACAATGGCTTCAAACTACAAGAGAGGAGATTCCATCTGAACATGAGGAAGAACTTCCTGACTGTGAGAGCCGTTCAGCAGTGGAACTCTCTGCCCCGGAGTGTGGTGGAGGCTCCTTCTTTGGAAGCTTTTAAACAGAGGCTGGATGGCCATCTGTCAGGGGTGATTTGAATGCAATATTCCTGCTTCTTGGCAGAATGGGGTTGGACTGGATGGCCCATGAGGTCTCTTCCAACTCTTTGATTCTATGACTCTATGATTCTACCAGTATTAAAAAACTCTAAAATTACAACAGCAAAACAACAGAGAGGAAACAATCAGGGACATCTAATCACCTCTCAACAAAAGATTGCTCCAGGCACTGCCAGGCAATCAAATGCTAATCAAGGTGATCAGTTGAAACATTCACACCTAGCTCCAGCAGACAAGAATCCTTTGTCCCACCCTGGTCATTCCACAGATATATAAACCCTTTTTCCTAGTTCCAACAGACCTCACAACTTCTGAGGATGCTTGCCATAGATGCAGGCGAAACGTCAGGAGAAAATGCCTTTAGAACATGGCCATATAGCCCAAAAAAAACCTACAACAACCCAGTGATTCCGGCCACGAAAGCCTTCGACAATACATTGGAGTATAGGTTGTTTTATAGCAAAGCTGCGCAGTTTTCTCGCTCTTAGTGCAATTTCTCAAACTCCTACAATGTTTGCAATAATTTTGTGCATGGGACCATGTTTATGCACACCAAATCGTCGGGAAGGAAAGGTATCACTAAATCAGATTGGGGAGTATTTTTTTTGGATCCAAGCCCTTTTGTTTTCCAACACACCAACTGACATCAATCAGATCCAAACCAAAGTGCAAATAATTCCCAGGACCAACCCAGAATACCCTTTTGTGTACCCAAACCGTCGGCTCACTATCGGTAAAGGCTGGTATATAAGGAAACCCCAAATGGGAAAAAGGACATCGCTTGCCACGCGTACGGCACAAAGTGTTTCCCGTCCTCGTTTTAGCAACCGTAAACAGACACCGGGGAACTTGATCTCAAATGCTCTGGTCTGAATCGGTCCATTCTGGGGTTAGGATGGAAAAAGCTGGGTTGTGAATATCTCGAAGGGCCGATTTGGGGGCGCAAGGCGTAAATGGCGGCAGGAGGGATTCAGGCTTTCTTCAGCATTTTGGTGGTTTGGTTGTTGGCCTCGTTGATGCTGATCACGTTGGCGATGGCCTGGGAAGAAAGGAAACGCAGAAGATTATACCACACTTAGGCAGAAACAAAATGAAATGCAAAGATACAGAATGGGGGACGCATGTCTTGAGAGCAACACGTGTGTCCAGGAATACCTGGCCGCTCTTAATGAGTTCAAGTCCCCTTTCAGGGCCAGATCAACTACACCCCAGAGTATTGAAGGAACTAGCGGAAGTCATTTCGGAACCATTGGCAACCATCTTTGAGAGTTCTTGGAGAACGGGAGAAGTTCCAGCAGATTGGAGGAGGGCCAATGTGGTCCCAATCTTCAAGAAGGGAAAAAAGGACGACCCAAACAACTACCGTCCGGTCAGCCTCACGTCGATACCGGGCAAGATTCTGGAAAAGATTGTTAAGGAAGTGGTCTGCAAACACTTAGAAACAAATGCAGTCATTGCTAATAGTCAACATGGATTTATCAAAAACAAGTCATGCAGACTCATCGAATCTCTTTCTTCGATAGAGTTACAAGCTGGGTAGATGCGGGGAATGCCGTGGATGGAGCGTACCTGGATTTCAGGAAGGCCTTCTTTGACAAGGTCCCCCATGACCTTCTGGCAAGGAAACTAGTCCAATGTGGGCGAGGCAAAACTACAGTGAGGTGGATCTGGAATTGGTTAAATGGACGAACACAGAAAGTGCTCACTAATGCTTCCTCTTCATCTTGGAAAGAAGTGACAAGTGGAGTGCCATCCTCAGGGTTCCGTCCTGGGCCCGGTCCTGTTCAGGATCTTCATTCATGACTTAGATGAAGGGCTAGAAGGCATGATCATCAAGTTTGCAGACGACACCAAATTGGGAGGGAGAGCCAATAGTCCAGAGGACAGGAGCAGGATTCAAAACGATCTTGACAGATTAGAGAGATGAATGGCCAAAACTAACAAAATGAAGTTCAACAGTGACAAATGCAAGATACTCCACTTAGGCAGGAAAAACGAAATGCAAAGATATAGAATGGGGGATGCCTGGCTCGAGAGCAGTACGTGTGAAAAAGATCTTGGAGTCCTCGTGGACAACAAGTTAAACATGAGCCAACAATGTGATGCGGCAGCAAAAAAAGCCAATGGGATGTTGGCCTGCATCAATAGGAGCATAGTGTCTAGATCTAGGGAAGTCATGCTCCCCATGCTCTATTCTGCTTTGGTTAGACCACATCTGGAATATTGTTTCCAATTCTGGGCACCACAATTCAAGAAAGATACTGACAAGCTGGAATGTGTCCAGAGGAGGGCGGCTAAAATGATAAAAGATCTGGAGAACAAGCCCTATGAGGAGTGGCTTAGGGAACTGGGCATCTTTAGCCTGAAGAAGAGAACGCTGAGAGGAGATATGATAGCCATGTATAAATATGTGAGAGGAAGCCACAGGGAGGAGGAGGGAGCAAGCTTGTTTTCTGCTTCCTTGGAGACTAGGATGCAATGGAACAATGGCTTCAAACTACAAGAGAGGAGATCCCATCTGAACATTAGGAAGAACTTCCTGACTGTGAGAGCCGTTCAGCAGTGGAACTCTCTGCCCCGGAGTGTGGTGGAGGCTCCTTCTTTGGAAGCTTTTAAGCAGAGGCTGGATGGCCATCTGTCAGGGGTGATTTGAATGCAACATTCCTGCTTCTTGGCAGAATGGGGTTGGACTGGATGGCCCATGAGGTCTCTTCCAACTCTTTGATTCTATGATTCTATGATTTAATGTATTTCTAATAATAATAATAATAATAATAATAATAATGCAATAACAATAAAGTAACATTGCAAAATAATATTTTGATATTTAATTTACCATTTCATTTAAGGCATATATTAAAATATTTAAAATGCATTAAATTAAAATGCATTAAATTAAATGTCAAATTAAAATTAAATTTACCATTTCATTTAAGGCATTCTGAAATATTTGAGTAATATAGCAAAGTATTATTTATCATTTAATTTAATTTAAATATGTAACTCCTTAATATTTAGGAAACAATGCAAAATAATATTCGTTTACTTAATAATTAAATAAACCAATATTATTTTGCAATGTTACCTAAATATTAATAATTAAATATTTTTAAATTTGACATTTAATTTAATGCATTTTAATATTTGAATAATATAGCAAAGTAATAGGATTTATCATTCAGTTTAAATATGAAACTCCTTAATATTTAGGTAACATTGCAAAATAATAATTTCTTTCCTATTTATTTTTTAAAATGGCATAAAATAAATAAATAATATCTGGCGGGCACGTGTCAGTAGAAATGGCTACGCGTGTCAGTACTGACATGCGTGTCATAGGTTCGCCATCACGGGTCTAGATCCAGGGAAGTCATACTCCCCATGCTCTATTCTGCCTTGGTTTGACCACACCTGGAGTCAGAGTATTGAAGCTTTGCCAGCGGAAGGATTGCTAGGTCAGCAGACACTGTGTTCCAGAAATCGGGACTCTGCAAGCTTTCAGTTACAACAGAAAACTAAGTTTACTAAGTACATCTATACACGTCTATTCACAGCAAGCAACAGGCAGGAACTACTAGGCAAAAACAACAGTCTCTGAACATCTGCTTATCTGACTTCTGGCTGAGACCGGATCCTCCCTCTTCTTCCCAGCCAGAGAACACGTTATCTCATTTCTGTCAAGGTTACAGTTTCACAGCCTCAGCACTATGTTTTCTTAATACACAAAAGAGCAGAATAGAATCCATCTTGAAATACATCTTGATCCATCTTGAATCGCACAGAAACACATTGAAAAACACACATGCATAACTAAATAATCCTGACAATATTGTGTCCAATTCTGGGCACCACAATTGAAGAGAGATGTTGACAAGCTGGAATGTGTCCAGAGGAGAGTGACTAAAATGATCAAGGGTCTGGAGAACAAGCCCTATGAGGAGCAGCTTCAAGAGCTGGGCATGTTCAACATCTTTATTAATGACTTAGATGAAGGGTTAGAAGACAGGATCATCAAGTTTGCAGACGACACCAAATTGGGAGGGAGAGCCAATACGCCTGAGGACAGGAGCAGGATTCAAAACGATCTTGACAGATTAGAGATGATTGGCCAAAACTAACAAAATGAAGTTCAACAGGGACAAATGCAAGATACTCCACTTAGGCAGGAAAAACAAAATGCAAAGAGACAAAATGGGGGACAATGCCTGGCTCGAGAGCAGTACGTGTGAAAAAGATCTTGGAGTCCTCGTGGACAACAAGTTAAACATGAGCCAACAATGTGATGTGGCGGCAAAAAAAGCCAATGGGATTTTGGCCTGCATCAAGAGGAGCCTAGTGTCTAGGTCCAGGGAGGTAATGCTACCCCTCTATTCTGCTCTGGTTAGACCACACCTGGAATATTGTGTCCAATTCTGGGCACCACAATTCAAGAGAGATATTGACAAGCTGGAATGTGTCCAGAGGAGGGCGACTAAAATGATCAAGGGTCTGGAGAACAAGCCCTATGAGGAGCGGCTTAAGGAGCTGGGCATGTTTAGCCTGAAGAAGAGAATGCTGAGAGGAGATATGATAGCCATGTATAAATATGTGAGAGGATGCCACAGGGAGGAGGGAGCAAGCTTGTCTTCTGCTTCCCTGGAGACTAGGACACGAAACAATGGCTTCAAACTACAAGAGAGGAGATTCCATCTGAACATGAGGAAGAACTTCCTGACTGTGAGAGCCGTTCAGCAGTGGAACTCTCTGCCCCGGAGTGTGGTGGAGGCTCCTTCTTTGGAAGCTTTTAAACAGGGGCTGGATGGCCATCTGTCAGGGGTGATTTGAATGCAACATTCCTGCTTCTTGGCAGAATGGGGTTGGACTGGATGACCCATGAGGTCTCTTCCAACTCTTTGATTCTATGATTCTATGTTTAGCCTGAAGAAGAGAAGGCTGAGTGAAGACATGATGAGGGCCATGTATAAATATGTGAGAGGAAGTCATAGTGTGCTAGTACGGCTGTACCAGGAGCTCCAACTTCTTTTCCTTTCTATTGAGTGTTTGCATGTATTCCAAAGTTCCATGCATTTTGCAATAAGGTGGCTTCCCTTGGTTTGCAATCATAGGGCCAATGACCCATCAGTTATCATTATGTTCTTTAGTTCCACCCCTTTTTTTCTGGGTTAAGGAGGGAATAAGGGGACCTCTAGTTCAGTTCACACAGAGAAGCCTTTCGTACAGGACATGAATCAGTCCCACCTCGGCGTCTCCTTACTAAAATCGTTGTCCAATTGCATAGTTGGTCGTTCCATATATTCGTTTCCATCTAATTATGCTCCAGTAGTAAAAGCTTGCTCAAAGAGCCAGGTCTTAACCATTTTGCATAATGTTAGAAGGGAAGGAGCCAATCTTATATCCCTGGGAAGGGCATTCTATAGCCGAGGGGCCACCACTGAGAAGGCCCTGCCTCTCGTCTCCGCCAAACGCATCCGTGAGGAAGGCGGGATCGAGAGTAGGGCCTCCCCAGACGATCTTAAAGTCCTAGATGATTCATAAGGAGAGATACGTTCAGATAGGTAAGCCAAACAATGGCTTCAAACTACAGGAAAGGAGATTCCACCTGAATATTCAGAAGAACTTCCTGACTGTGAGAGCTGTTCAGCAGTGGAACTCTCTGCTCCGGAGTGTGGTGGAGACTCCTTCTATGGAGACTTTTAAACAGAGGCTGGATGGCCATCTGTCGGGGGTGCTTTGAATGTGATTTTCCTGCTTCTTGGCCAAATGGGGTTGGATTGGATGGCCCACGAGGTCTCTTCCAACTCTATGAGTCAATGATGCTACTGTTGCACCTCAGCACTCCTTGCACCTTGCACACAGCACTCATCAACAAACCAAACGTGGTAGTAAACAGTTTATTGATAAAAACACATATAAGAAGGGCCAAAGGTACCTTAAGCAAAAAGGAAGCAAGTCCCAAAGGCTATAGGTAAATCCAGAAAACAGTGGTTAAAACATGAACATTAATCCAGGAAACAAGGTGCAAAACATGGACATGAATCCAAAGGTAAGTCCATAAAACAAGGAGCCAAACTTGAGCATGAATCTTGGGTCTAGTTATAAGGGTTCGGTTTTTGTATTGTATAGTTTATGGGTAGGAACCATAAGTAGCCCAATAGCCAGATCCATCAGCTTCCCTGGAGCCAGAGCCATTTGGAAGAAGTTGCCAGAGGAGCTAGAAAGCTGAACACATTGCACATTAGAAGTTGATGCTAGAAGTTGGTGTTACGAGTTGAAGGAACCCTGTCACAAGTGCATGGAAGACAAGAAAGGACACAGAAGGAAGGCAGAGAGGGAGGTGCATCAAGCCTCCAACTTTTCCTACAAATTTTAGTTGTTAGCCCTAGGAAGAGATAGACTACTGTTATTACCTTACTAGCTGTACCCAGTCACATGTTGCTGTAGTTCTCAGAAAACAGAAAATTTCCAGACATGGAATAATCTGGGCTAGGGAACTCCTCCCACCAAAGGTTTCCTGCTGGCTTTAAGGTGCAAGGCTATTCAAAAGTAATCCAGGTGGGCAATTGCAATATTCACACTTGGCTCAAGGAGAAATTTGAGGGGGCCGGGGCTAGGGAGTCATTTTCATGCATGCACTATAATGCCTTTTTGGTTTTTAAGTCCTTTCTGCTGTGTGTGTATTTTTTGTTTTTATGACTGATGGTCACTCATTGGCCCGAAAGGTGTCTTGTGTCCTAATTTGGTGTCAATTCGTCCAGTGGTTTTTGATTTATGCTAATCCCACAAACGAACATTCAATTTTTATTTATATAAACTAACTGTACCCGCTCGTGCTGCTGTGGCCAACCTTCCCTCTCTCTTTCTCTCCTTTTCTTTCTCTCTCCTTCCTTCCTTCCCTCCCTCTTTCCTTCCTTCACCCCTTTTCTTTCCCTTCTCCTTTCTCTCCTTTCTTCCTTCTCTACCTCCTTCCTTCCTTCCTTCCTTCCTTCCTTCCTTCACTCTTTGGTTCCATCCGTCCTTCTCTCTTTCCCTCCTTCTTTCCCTCCCTCTTTCTCTCCTTCTTTCCTTCCTTCCTTCACCCCTTTTCTTTCCCTTCTCCTTTCTCTACTTTCTTCCGTCTCTACTTCCTTCCTTCCTTCCATCCTTTCTTCCTTCCTTCCTTCCTTCCTTCCTTCCTTCTTTCCTTCCCTCTTTGGTTCCATCCTTCCTTCTCTCTTTCCCTCCTTCCTTCCCTCCCTCTTTCTTGCCTTCTTTCCTTCCTTCACCCCTTTTCTTTCCCTTCTCCTTTCTCTACTTTCTTCCGTCTCTACTTCCTTCCTTCCTTCCTTCCTTCCTTCCTTCCTTCCTTCCTTCCTTCCCTCTTTGGTTCCATCCGTCCTTCTCTCTTTCCCTCCTTCCTTCCCTCCCTCTTTCTCTCCTTCCTTCCTTCCCTCCCTCTTTCCTCCCTTCACCCTTTTCTTTCCCTTCTCTTTGCTCTCCTTTCTTCCTTCTCTACCTCCTTCCTTCCTTCCTTCCTTCCTTCCTTCCTTCCTTCCTTCCTTCTTTCGCTCTTTGGTTCCATCCTTCCAGGCATGTAGGCGGGGGGGGGGGGGGGGGCTCGGGGGGCTTCAGCCCCCCCCCCCCGAAATTTTCATGGTGGTTCACAAAAAGGCCTTACTGGTGCATTATTTAAACTGTTATGTTTATTCATATCATGATGTGATCACCATGCTCAATATATCCCATATGCATGGGGATATTGGGGTAACGATACAAAAGGTTTGCTAGGCTAGACCCTCTTTCACTCAGACTCAGCCCCCCCCCCCCCCGAAACGAAATCCTGGCTACGGGCCTGCATCCTTCCTTCTCTCTTTCCCTCCTTCCTTCCCTGCCTCTTTCTCTCCTTCCTTCCTTCCTTCCTTCCTTCCTTCCTTCCTTCCTTCCCTCTCTCTTTCCTTCCTTCACCCCTTTTCTTTCCCTTCTCCTTTCTCTCCTTTCTCTCCTTCCTTCCTTCCTTCCTTCCTTCCTTCCTTCCTTCCTTCCTTAATTCCTTCCTTCCTTCCTTCCTTCACTCTTTGGTTCCATCCTTCCTTCTCTCTTTCCCTCCTTCCTTCCCTCCCTCTTTCTCTCCTTCTTTCCTTCCGTCCCTCTCTCTTTTCTTCCTTTCTTTTCTTTTTTATTTCCTTCCCTCCTTCCTTCCTTCTCAACCTCTTTCCTGCGTACCCCTCTTTTTCTTTCCCTCCCTTATTCTCTCCTTCCTTCCTTCTCTACCTCTTTCCTTCCTTGCTTGCTTTCCTGCTTTTTTCCTTCATTCCTTCTCTCCTTTCTTCTTTCCCTTCCTCCTTCTCTCCTTCCTTCCACCTTTACCTTCTTCATCCCATCCCTCTAGACATAGGCTGGAAAAGAGTTGATCTCAAAGGCAGCACTTGAAAGAGATGCATCCCTGCTCTCTGCAGAGCAAGGGCTCCACGGTTAATAAGCTGGGCATCTGCATCCGTATTGTCATTTAGCTTTTGGGGGGTTATTAAGTCCTTTCTGCTGCTTTTTTTGGGGGGGAGGGGTCAATGGGTGATGGTCACTCATTGGCCTGAGAGGTGTCTTGTGTCCAAATTTGGTGTCAATTCGTCCAGTGGTCTTTGAGTTATGTTAATCCCACAAACAAACATTACATTTTTATTTATATAGATTTAATTCAATGTTAACTATTCACCTGTGTAAATCCACCCCTGTTCCTGGCAAGATTAGAGCGCGTTCAAGAATTAACTCGAAGGACAGAACCATTTCCATGAGACGAAGTTGACTTGACAACAAACAGCAACCACAAAGATCTTCCCCACCCCAGCATCGCCTACCTTTTCTTTAATGCTCTCCACTTGCTTGCTCTGGACGTCGATTTCGTTGCTCATGTCCACCGCCATGCTCCGCAGGTTGCTCAGCATGCTGTCCACCTGGCTGAGGTTCTGCTCCATCTCTTCCTCCACGTCGTCTTTCGTTATTCTGGAGGGAAAAGTGCAAAACAAAATAGAGTCGCCGATGCCAAGGTTGGACTGGGCAGGGGTTGGACTGGATGGCCAACTCTCTGATTCGAAGGTGTGCAGTCTTCCCAAGATGATTTTCTGTACTTTCAAGACAGTATCCACACCGTGCACTAGCTTCCATAAGAGTGCCACCACAAACCAATAAAATTACTAATAGTTTCCTGGAACCTGAAAACACCTCCAAGAAAAACACCCCTTTGTCTCTTTGCATAAGTAAAAAAAATATGTTCCACACTTACATGGAATTAATGACGTGGTAGGGGAACAAGTTGTCTTCGCTGCAAGAGTCAGATTATGACAGTCAAAATCCAAAACTCTGCTCCTGACTGACTTGCAGGCTTCCACGTTTGCAAGTGCTTCCAAAGACAGACCAATTGCTTCAATCTTGTCATATGTTCTGCAGTTGATGATTGGTGATGGAAGGGTTAATGTGAGTATTAGTTCTAGAGGGTTTGGTAATCTGTAAGTGGGAGTTCATGGGTGAAAGCAATTAGTGGTGGAGGTGTGCAGGAGATGGGTTGCAGCTGGGTGTTACTGGATTTAAGGAGCTAACCTTGGAAATGACCTTTGGGAGAAAAATATTGTCATATTTTGGTGGTGGATGCTGCTGGTTTTGCCCCCAGGTCTGTTGGATTTTTCGGTATCCTGACCTGTCTCCTGTAATCTTGGCACTCTGGAACCTTGAACCTTCGGACTGTCTTTTGACTACGGTATAGACTCTTCATCCCTGGACTTTGTTTATTGAACTCTTGTCATTTGACCACTGGACTGGATCCTTTGATTACGGTGTAGCTTTAGCTATCAGTTTTTGTTTATTTTGTGGCTGAGTGCTATCTTTGTTTTATATTTTGGTCTATTAAAACAGCCAGCAAGTAAGTGCTGTTTTAATTAAACTGTTTGATAAAAGTGGGAGTTTGGTTCATCTCTACCTCAATAAGGCAGAGCCCTGGTAATGTCAAATAAATAAATATAGCATCCCTACTTTGCAGATTTTCACTTTTCACTGGTGGTCTTGTCACGTAACACCCACGATAGTGCGGGAATACTGTATTGCTACAATGTTGATATGTGCAAAAGCCATTGCTGCTTGCCACTGTGAGAGCCATGACACGTTATACCTGTCGCAAGTACCAACATACTGAAAGTATTTGACCTGTTCAGTTTTGTGGCTCCTGATTTGCCATGACATGGGCTTCCACTTTGAGGCAAAAAGGAGAATTTTGGATATAATATAGCATAATTTCCAGTCTATTTATTTCACAGTAAAGTAATGAATTAAGTATTTAAGGCCAATACTAGATAAGGACAATAGCACAACATCATCTGCATCCTAGAATCCTAGAGTTGGAATGGAACCCTAAAGGCCATCCAGTCCAACCCCCTTCTGCCAGGCAGGAGAAGCACCATCAAAGCAGCCCCAATAGATGGTCATCCAACCTCTGCTTAACAATAATGATAAATCTAAAGAACCCTATAGTTGGAAGGGAACCCTAAAGGCCATCCAGTCCAACCCCCTTCTGCCAGGCAGGAGAAGCACCATCAAAGCAGCCCCAATAGATGGTCACCAAAACTCTGCTTAACAATAATAATAAATCTAAAGAACCCTAGAGTTGGAAGGGAACCCTAAAGGCCATCGAGCCCAACCTCCTTCTGCCAGGCAGGCAAAGCACCATCAAAGCAGCCCCAATAGATGGTCATCCAACCTCTGCTTAACAATAATAATAAATCTAAAGAACCCTATAGTTGGAAGGGAACCCTAAAGGCCATCCAGTCCAACCCCCTTCTGCCAGGCAGGAGAAGCACCTTCAAAGCAGCCCCAAGAGATGGTCACCCAACCTCTGCTTAACAATAATGATAAATCTAAAGAACCCTATAGTTGGAAGGGAACCCTAAAGGCCATCGAGCCCAACCTCCTTCTGCCAGGCAGGCAAAGCACCATCAAAGCAGCCCCAATAGATGGTCATCCAACCTCTGCTTAACAATAATAATAAATCTAAAGAACCCTATAGTTGGAAGGGAACCCTAAAGGCCATCCAGTCCAACCCCCTTCTGCCAGGCAGGAGAAGCACCTTCAAAGCAGCCCCAAGAGATGGTCACCCAACCTCTGCTTAACAATAATGATAAATCTAAAGAACTCTAGAGTTGGAAGGGAACCCTAAAGGCCATCCAGTCCATCCCCCTTCTGCCAGGCAGGCGAAACACCACCAAAGCAGCCCCAATAGATGGTCACCCAACCTCTGCTTAACAATAATAATAAATCTAAAGAACCCTAGAGTTGGAAGGGAACCCTAAAGGCCATCCAGTCCAACCCCCTTCTGCCAGGCAGGAGAAGCACCTTCAAAGCAGCCCCAAGAGATGGTCACCCAACCTCTGCTTAACAATAATAATAAATCTAAAGAACTCTAGAGTTGGAAGGGAACCCTAAAGGCCATCCAGTCCAACCCCCTTCTGCCAGGCAGGCAAAGCACAATCAAAACAGCCCCAATAGATGGTCATCCAGCCTCTGCTTAACAATAATAATAAATCTAAAGAACCCTAGAGTTGGAAGGGAACCCTAAAGGCCATCCAGTCCAACCCCCTTCTGCCAGGCAGGAGAAGCACCTTCAAAGCAGCCCCAAGAGATGGTCACCCAACCTCTGCTTAACAATAATAATAAATCTAAAGAACTCTAGAGTTGGAAGGGAACCCTAAAGGCCATCCAGTCCATCCCCCTTCTGCCAGGCAGGCGAAACACCACCAAAGCAGCCCCAATAGATGGTCACCCAACCTCTGCTTAACAATAATAATAAATCTAAAGAACCCTATAGTTGGAAGGGAACCCTAAAGGCCATCCAGTCCAACCCCCTTCTGCCAGGCAGGAGAAGCACCTTCAAAGCAGCCCCAAGAGATGGTCACCCAACCTCTGCTTAACAATAATAATAAATCTAAAGAACTCTAGAGTTGGAAGGGAACCCTAAAGGCCATCCAGTCCAACCCCCTTCTGCCAGGCAGGCAAAGCACAATCAAAACAGCCCCAATAGATGGTCATCCAGCCTCTGCTTAACAATAATAATAAATCTAAAGAACCCTAGAGTTGGAAGGGAACCCTAAAGGCCATCCAGTCCAACCCCCTTCTGCCAGGCAGGAGAAGCACCATCAAAGCAGCCCCAACAGATAGTCATCCAGCCTCTGATTATTCCCTGCCGACCTCTGCTCCCCTCCTCGTTGCTCCCTTACCTCTGAATGAAAGGGGCGCTCATCATCATCTGGTTTCCGTCGGCCACCAGGCAGGGCTGCCGAGAGACCACCTTGTCCTGGTCGTTGTTCCCGGCGGCTTTATTGGCCTCCATGGCTTTTAGGTTCTTTAACCTACAGAGGAAGAATAGAACAGCATAAACAGAGATTCAGTTTCGGATCGTGTTTGAGTCATTGTTCCAAGACAGCATCAAGGAAACTCAAATCTCTGGGATTCTGGAAAGTTTAGTCCCCAAAAAGAAACTTTCCCAGATCAGCCAATCAACATCCCAGAGTTCCACTTTGAATCTCAAGGAGCCCAGGGTGATGCAATGGGTTAAAGCCTTGTGCCAGCAGGACTGCCGACCGAAAGGTTGGCGGTTCGAATCCAGAGAGCAGGGTGAGCTCCCGTCTGTCAGCTATAGCTTCCCATGCAGGGACATGAGAAAAGCCTCCCACAGGATGGTAAAACATCCGGGCGTCTCCTGGGCAACATCCTTGCAGACAGCCAATTTATTGTCGAAGGCTTTCATGGCCGGAATCACTGGGTTGTTGTAGGTTTTTTCAGGCTATACGGCCATGGTCTAGAGGCATTCTCTCCTGACCTTTCGCCTGCATCTATGGCAAGCATCCTCAGAGGTTGTGAGGTCTGTTGGAACTAGGAAAAAGGGTTTATATATCTGTGGAATGACCAGGGTGGGACAAAGAACTCTTGTCTGCTGGAGCTAGGTGGGAATGTTTCAACTGACCACTTTGATTAGCATATAATGGCCTGACAGTGCCTGGAGCAAACTTTTGTTGAGAGGTGATTAGATGTCCTTGTGGACAATTTCAAGCATGTGGACAATTTCAACAGAAAGGAGGAAACCATGAAAATGAACAAAATCTGGCTACCAGTATTTAAAAAATTCTACAATTACAACAGCAAAACAACAGAGAGGAAACAATCTGGGCCATCTAATCACCTCTCAACAAAAGATTCCCCCCAGGCACTTCCAAGCCATTAAATGCTAATCAAGGTGGTCAGTTGAAACATTCACACAATTCTTGTGGGTTTTTTCGGGCTATATGGCCATGTTCTAGAGGCATTTCTCCTGACGTTTCGCCTGCATCTATGGCAAGCTTCCTCAGAGGTGAGGTCTGCTGGAGCAAGAGTCCTTTGTCTCAGTAGATGGATGGATGGATGGATGGATAGATGGATAGATGGATAGAGAGAAAGAGAGAGAGAGAGAGAGAGGTGTCAGCGGATGGATGGATAGACATCTCAGTAGATGGATGCATGGGTAGATGGGTAGATAGATAGATAGATAGATAGATAGATAGATAGACAGATAGACAGATAGATAGATGTCTTAACAGATGGCTGTCTGGATAGATGGATGGATATAGATGTCTCAGTAGATGTCTGGATGGATGAATGGGTAGATGGATGGATGGATGGACTGACAGATATCTCAGGAGATGGATGAATAGATAGATAGACAGATATCAGTGGATGGATGGATGGATGGATGGATGGAGGGACGGACAGACAGATAGATAGACACATGACATCTCAGGAGATGGATGAATAGATAGATAGATAGATACATAGACAGACAGACAAATGTCAGTGGATGGATGGATAGATTGATAGACAGATGTCTCAGTAGATGGATGGATGGATGGATAGATAGATAGCCAGACAGCCAATTCTCTCACACCAGAAGCGACTTGCAGTTTCTCAAGTCACTTCTGACATGAAAAACAAACAAACTTTGAGTCTCAGTTATTGGGATATAATGAAGTATAATGAGCCCTCCATATCTATTGATTCTGCATCCACAGAATCAACTGTCTTCGTCTTGAAAATATTCCAAGATGTTGCTATTGATATACAGAATGCCATGGTATATGGAATAATAATCTATAGATTTTGATATCCATAGAGTGTCCTGGATCAAACCCCAACAGATACCATTGTAATCAATAATTAGGAATGCCAGATCAGGGTTGTGCCAAGTCCTTCTGGGCCAAAATCCGAACTCAAGAAGACACAGAAGCCATTCCTAGATCAAGATGAAACATAGGTCTCATTCCTCTGCCTTGGGGAGATGGGATAATGGATGCTTCACTTCACCTCTTTCCTTCTAGCCAGAAAGTGGATTCAGAGCAGAGTGGAGGGTGAGCGCTGGCTCTGCAAGGAGTGGGAGGGAGGAAAAAAGCAAAATATTTTGATTTTTTTTCTCCCTTCCACTCCTTGTGTTGCCAGGGCTCACCCTCTACTCTACTCATTCTAAAAAGTTTGGGCAAATAGCAGTTGCAAATCTAAGCATCCTCCAACGAGAGCTAGAAATTTGCACCCAGGCTGGAGCCAAGTTCACCAAAATGGGAAGCTTTGTAGTCACGTCCCCTGCACTGAAATAATAATGCATATTAGGTAAAGGTAAAGGTTTTCCCCTGACCTTAAGTCTATTCATGTCTGACTCTGGGATGTGGTGCTCATATAAGCAGAAGAGCCGGCATTATCCATAGACACCTCCAAGATCATGTGGCCGGCATGACTGTTTAGAGCACCGTTACCTTCCTGCCAGAGCGGTACCTACTGATCTGCTCACATTTGCATGTTTTTGGAACTGCTAGGTTGGCAGAAGCTGGGGCTGACAGTGGAAGCTCACGCCGATCCCCGGAATCAAACCTGCAACCTTTTGGTCAACAAGCTCAGCAGCTCAGCACTGCGCTACCGGGGGACTCCTAATAATGCATATTATTATTATTATTATTATTATTATTATGTACAGCAATAAGGAGGGGAGGAAGAATTCAATTTGTTTAGATTCCATAAAGATGCTTTTGATGTTGTGTTTACGGAGAGACGTACTTGGCACAAGGGCAGACGAACAGGCCGCAGCATTTGCTCATATCGGTGAGGTTTTTCTCCGCTTCCTTCATGTCTTGGATAATCTGGTCCAAACCGTCCTCGATTCGGTCCAGCTGCTCTGAGAGATGGAAGGCACATCCATGAACAACCGTGGATCCCAAGACTATATTCCATATTCCATATTCATTGGAAACTAGAGCAAAACGTGTTGCAGGATGTCCCAAAAAACACAGATTTTTGCTGCGTAATAAACATTTCCCATGTTTTTATGATAGAACCAATTAAGAAATGACATTTATAACCCAAGAACAAACATTGTGTTACATCGTGTTATAGGACTTTCTTTCCCCACCCCAGAATGATGGTTTCAATGCATATTAATTGGCCACAAACCAGAACAAGGCGTTCTTATGCCGCAAGTCTCAGGACTTACCTCCTTGATCGTCCAGCATCACTAGAGCCCGAATCCCAGCATCTTTGCTCTGTTCGAAAGAAAAAGTAGAGGAATAGTTGGAGCCCCATCTGGCGTTATTTCTGGGGTTGAAAAGATATCGCTACAGAGACCTAAGCAACCCTAAAAGTACAGAAAGGAGAATGCGGAAGAGTCGACCAAGTAAATGAAAGATGGCTATAAAAAAGGATACTTTCTGGGGGGTGCAATGTGTCTTACCCAAAATGTTCAGGATCAGAAATGTTTCAGAACTCAGATTTCCCACTGAGACATCTGTCTGTCTGTCTGTCTGTCTGTCTGTCTGTCTGTCTGTCTATCTATCTATCTATCTATCTATCTATCTATCTATCTATCTAGCCAGCTAGCCAGCTAGCTAGCCAGCCAGCCAGCCAGCCAGCCAGCCATCTATTAGGACATCTATCTATCTATCTATCTATCTATCTATCTATCCATCCATCCATCCATCCATCCATCTACTGAGACATCCATCCATCCATCCATCCATATCTATCTATCTATCTATCTATCTATCTATCTATCTATCTATCCATGTATTGAGACATCTATCAATCTATCCATCCATCCACTGACATCTATCTGTCTGTCTATCTATCCATCCATCCATCCATCTACTGAGACATTTATCCATCCATCCATCCACATCTATCTATCTATCTATCTATCTATCTATCTATCTATCCATGTATTGAGACATCTATCAATCTATCCATCCATCCACTGACATCTATATGTCTGTCTGTCTATCCATCCATCCATCCATCCATCCATCCACATCTATCTATCTATCTATCTATCTATCTATCTATCTATCCATCCATCTATACATCCATCCATCTACTGAGACATCTATCTATCCATCCGCTGACACCTATCTATTAGGCCTGGGTAACAACGGAAAAATTTGTTTCTAAAATCGATTCGTTTTTTGGGGGGGTTTGCATTTCGATATTTTAAAAGAATTACAAAATTTTTCTCTAAAAAAGTTCGATATTTACGAAATTTTGTAAATGTAAAAAAAATTACAAAACATTAATGAAATGATTTCCGAAACAATAACGAATCGATTCGTTAATGGCGGGCGCGACCGCGCAATACGCTAAAAAACCTCCAAATGGGACAGGGGGAACTTCTGAAGCTTCCCTCTCCCTCTGTTGTTGACTGTTGGTGTGATATTATAATTTTTTTTCACTAATTAAACAAAAAACTTGCCCCAGACATGCGGAAATAATAACGAAACGACCTCAAAACGATAACGAAACGAATACAATAACGAAATCCGAAGCATTTACGAAACAAAGTTAAAAATTCGTTTCGTTTTTAGGTTGCTCCAGAATGGTTTGTTATCGCTTCGTAATCAAGAAAATTAACGAATTTTTAACGAATTACGAATTAACGAAACGAAACCGCCCAGCCCTACTATCTATCTATCCATCCATCTATACATCCATCCATCTACTGAGACATCTATCCGCCATCCATCCATATCTATCTATCTATCTATCTATCTATCTATCTATCCATCCAAGTATTGAGACATCTATCAATCTATCCATCCATTCACTGACATCTATCTGTCTGTCTGTCTGTCTATCCATCCATCCATCCATCTACTGAGAAATCTACTACTGAGAGTCTATCTATCCATCCATCCATCCATCCAGACAGACATCTATTAGGACATCTATCTATCTATCTATCCATCCATCCATGCATCCATCCATCCATCCATCTACTGAGACATCTATCCATCCATCCATCCATCCGCTGACACCTATCTATCTATCTATCTATCTATCATCTATCCAGACAGACAGACAGACAGACAGACATCTATTAGGACATCTATCTATCTATCTATCCATCCATCCATCCATCTACTGAGACGTCTATCCATCCATCCATCCGCTGACACCTATCTATCTATCTATCTATCTATCTTATTTATTTATTTATTATTTGCACTTGTTAACCGCCACTCTCAGCCCGAAGGCGACTCGTGGCGGTGTACAGAACATAGAACATAAAGACAACAGTTACAGTAAATCAGGATCATAACACACATATTACTAACACACAGCTAATTAAACTAAAAATCCGCTTCGTCTTGTTTGGGTCATAATCAATCTCGTCGTCATAGCCATTCCGGTGGTCATTCCAAAATATAGCACTTAATTGAAGGCCTTTTCGAAGAGCTAGGTTTTCAGGCCCTTACGGAAGGCCATGAGGGAGGGCGCCTGTCTAATTTCAGCAGGGAGGGAGTTCCACAGCCGGGGGGCCACCACCGAGAAGGCCCGCTCTCTAGTCCCCGCCAAGCGTGCCTGTGAAGCAGGCGGGACCGAGAGAAGGGCCTCCCCGGATGATCTCAAGGTCCTCGTGGGCTCGTAGGCCGAGATGCGGTACTCAAGGTATTTTGGGCCGGAACCGTTTAGGGCTTTGTAGGTTAGCACCAGCACCTTGAATTGGGCCCGGTAGCTGATCGGCAGCCAGTGGAGCTGGGACAGCAAGGGCGTTGTGCGCTCCCTGCGTCCCGCTCCGGTTAACAACATGGCTGCCGCGCGCTGGACTAGCTGGAGCTTCTGGGCCGTCTTCAAGGGCAGCCCCACGTAGAGAGCGTTGCAGTAGTCGAGGCGGGATGTGACCAAAGCGTGTACCACCGTGGCCAAGTCAGACTTCCCAAGATACGGGCGCAGCTGGCGCACGAGCCGAAGCTGTGCAAATGCTCCCCTGGTCACCGCTGAAACCTGGGGATCCAGGCTCAGCGATGAGTCCAGGGTCACACCCAAGCTGCGAACCTGTGCCTTCAAGGGGAGTGCGACCCCGTCCAGCACAGGCTGTAACCCTATACCCTGTTCGGCCTTGCGACTGACCAGGAGTACCTCTGTCTTGTCTGGATTTAATTTCAGTTTGTTCGCCCTCATCCAGACCGTCACAGCGGCCAGGCACCGGTTCAGGACTTCGACAGCCTCCTTAGTAGCAGGTGGGAAGGAGTGACAGAGTTGGACGTCATCTGCGTACAGGTGACACCGCACCCCGAAACTCCGGATGATCTCACCCAGCGGCTTCATGTAGATGTTAAACAGCATGGGGGACAGTATGGAGCCCTGAGGAACACCACAGGTCAAAGGCTGTGGTGTTGAACAGGAGTCCCCCAATAACACCTTCTGGGTGCGACCCTCCAGAAATGACTGGAGCCACCGCAAAGCGGTGCCCCCAAGGCCCATCTCTGCAAGGCGTCCCAGAAGAATACCGTGGTCGACGGTATCGAAGGCCGCTGAGAGGTCCAGAAGCACCAACAGGGACACACTCCCCCTGTCTAGCTCCCGGCGGAGATCATCCACTAAGGCGACCAAGACCGTCTCGGTACCATGTCCCGGTCTGAAGCCAGACTGTGCCGGATCCAGATAATCCGTGTCTCTCAAGAATACCTGGAGTTGTGAGGCCACCACGCTTTCCATGACTTTGCCCAAGAAGGGAAGATTGGAAACAGGCCGAAAGTTGTCAAATTTAGTGGGGTCCAGTGATGGTTTCTTCAACAGCGGCTTTATAATAGCCTGTTTTAGGCTCGCTGGAATCGTGCCTTCCCGAAGGGAGGCATTAACCACCACCGTTACCCACTCAGCCAATCCCCCTCTGGCCTCTTTCAGAAGCCAGGATGGGCAGGGGTCTAGGATGGACGTGGTGGGCCTCATTCCTCCAAGTATCTTGTCCACATCCTCGGGTTTCACAAACTGAAAAGAATCCATCAAAATAGGACAAGCAGGTGCTTGTGTCACATCCACAGAGACTGCATTTAATGTGGCGTCCAGCCCAGAACGGATCAAAGCGACTTTGTCTGCAAAGAACCGAGCAAATGCTTCACAGCGCGTGTCCGAGTTGTCAGGGCTCCCACCTGAGGTAGGGGGAGTTAAAAGACCTCTGACAATCCGAAACAACTCCGCCGGACGGTTTTTTGCAGACGCAATAGTAGCCGCAAAGAAAGTCTTCTTTGCGGCTTTTATTGCCGCGGCATATGCCCTTAAAAAGGACACAAACCGTGCTCGATTTGGCTCGCTTGGGTCCGAGCGCCACACGCTCTCTAGTTCCCTCTTCCTTCGCTTCATCGCTGCCAGCTCCTCAGTAAACCAAGGAGCTGGTTTAGCTCGGTTACTTGAGAGGGGACGTTCCGGAGCGATCCTGTCAATTGCCCTGGTCATCTCCCCATTCCAGAGAGCGACCAAGGCCTCGACATGGTCACCTACCGAGGTGGCGGGAAAATCCCCAAGAGCCGTCAGGAATCCGTTCGGATCCATAAGCCTCCTGGGGCGGATCATCTTAATGGGTCCTCCACCTTTGCGGAGGTTAGGGGGCGCAGTGAGCCTAAATCTGATCAGGAAGTGGTCGGTCCATGGCAACGGAGAGATGGACAACTCCTCCACACCGCCACCTTGCTCCCATCCCTGGCAGAAAACCAAGTCCAATGTGTGTCCAGCACAGTGGGTGGGGCCAGTTATTTGTTGGGACAGCCCCATGGTTGCCATGGCAGACATGAAGTCCTGAGCCGCTCCTGTGAGGGTCGCCTCGGCATGGATGTTGAAGTCCCCCAGCACAAGGAGCCGTTGGGACTCCACCACCAGGCTCGAGACCACCCCCGCTAGCTCAGGCAGGGAGACTGTAGTGCAGCGAGGTGGACGGTACACTACAAGAATCCCTATTCTGTCCCGGTCACCCACCCTCAGGTGGACGCATTCGAAATTTGTGGTCTGCGGGATGGGGCTCCTGGTCAGATGGATGGAATCTCTATAGACCACTGCGACCCCGCCTCCCCGTCCTCCGGCTCTTGGTTGGTGTTGCACGGAGAAGCCTGGAGGACAAAGCTGGGAGAGGTTTACGCCCCCCGCTTCATCCAGCCAGGTCTCCGTGATGCACGCCAGATCTGCCCGCTCCTCCAGGATTAAATCCTGGATCCAAGTTGTTTTTCCGTTGACAGATCTGTCCATCCATCCATCTACTGAGACATCTATCCATCCATCCATCGATCCATCTACTAAGATATCCATCCATCCATATCTATCTATCTATCTATCTATCTATCCATCCATCCATCCATCCATCTATTGAGACATCTATCTATCAATCTATCCATCCACTGACATCTATCTGTCTGTCTGTCCATCCATCCATCCATCCATCCATCTACTGAGACATCCATCCATCCATCCATCTACTGAGACATCCATCCATCCACCCACCCACATCTATCTATCTATCTATGCATCCATCCATCCATCCATCCATCCATCCACTGATATCTGGCTATCTATTCATCCATTCATCCATCTCCTGAGATGTCTGTCAGTCTATCTCTATCTATCTATCTATCTATCTATCTATCTATCATCTATCTATTTAATGTATGTATGTATGTATGTATGTATGTATCCATCCATCTATCCACCCATCAATCTGCTAAGACATCTATCTATCTATCTATCTATCTATCTATCTATCTATCTATCCATTGAGCTATGGCAGTCAAAGTGGTGTCAAATTGCATCAGTTCTACCGTATAGGTGCCTGGTTAGAAAAGAGACCAGCCATTGAATCAAAAGGGCATCATCTTTGCATTCCATCTCTTGGTCACGTGGCGCCATGACCACTTAATGAGAGCCAAGGCTAGCAAACGAAGCCACAGGACAGCATTGTGGGCAAGTTGCTGAATGCGTCCATTCATGCCCTTTTGTGTATTTCCTTACCTCATCCACCAGCTGCAGCATCCGCCGGGTGCTCTCCAAAGACTGCAGGAGAGAAGAGACAAATAACATGAATGCAGTACAAGTCATGGGCAAATCACCGGGGTTTGGCACCTCTCCTGTCGGGTCACTGTTTAAGAGGAACATGGGAGTAGTCAAACTAAACCCGAGAGTCTTGGATAACCAGGATGGCTTCTGAACCCTAAATTGAGTTGATATCCAGATTTGATATCCAAAAATCAAATGGTGTGCTTTGGTTGCAGATCTTAATTATTAAGGAAACCATTAACTAAAGACACAATAGTGTCAATAAGTAAGAAGTACCAATAAGTAACGAGAAATTTAAAGCTAAGCCAGCTTTTCCTTCCAGTGCAGGATGTCACCAACGAAAGACACAGGAAGTAGGAAGTGCCAATAAGTAGAGAGTGCCAACAAGTAGGAAGAAATCTGAGGCCAAGGCAGCTTTTTCTTCCAGTGCAGGAAGCTACCAAGTAAAGACACAAGAGTGCCAAAAAGTAGGAAGTGCCAATATGTAGGAAGAAATCTGAGGCTAAAGTAGGTTTTCCTTCCAGTGTAGGAAGCCAGCAGCTAAAGACACAGGAGTGCCAGGAAGTAGGATGTGACAATAAGTAAGAAGTGCCAATAATTTGGAAGAAATTTGAGATCAAGGAAGCTTTCTCTTCCAGTACAGGAAGCCACCAATTAAAGACACAGGAGTGCTAAAAATTGGGACATGTCAGTAAGTAAGAAGTGTGAATCTGTAGGAAGAAATCTGAGGCCAAGACAGCTTTTCCTTCCAGTGCAGGAAGCCACCAAGTAAAGACACAGGAGCCCCAAAAATAGGAAGTGCCAATATGTAGGAAAAAATCTGAAGCTAAGGTTTTCCTTCCAGTGTAGGAAGCCATCAACTAAAGACACAGGCATGCCAGGAAGTAGGATGTGCCAATAAGTAAAAAACTGCTAATATGTAAGAAGACATGTGAGACCAAGATAGGTTTTCCTTTCAATCCAGGAAGCCACTAACGAAAGACACAGGAGTGCCAACAAGTAGGAAATACCAATAAGTAAAAAGTGCCCATATGTAGGAAGAAATTTGAGACCAAGATATGTTTTCCTTTCAATCCAGTAAGCCACTAACTAAAGACACAGGGGTAACAAAAAGTAAGAAGCGCCAATAAGTATGGAGTGCTAATATGTAGGAAGACACTTGAGACCCAAATAGATTTTCCTTTCAATGCAGAAAGCCACTAACTAAAGACACAGGAGTGCCAACAAGTAGGAAGTGCCAATAAGTAAAAAGTGCCCATATGTAGGAAAAAATTGAAGCCAAGATAGCATATCCTTCCAGCACAGGAAGTTACCAACTGAAGACACAGGAGTGCCAACATGTAGGAAGTGCCAATAAGTAAAAATGCTAATATGTAGGCAGACATTTGAGACCAAGATATGTTTTCCTTTCAATCCAGGGAGCCACTAACTAAAGACACAGGAGTAACAAAAAGTAGGAAGCACCAATACGTATGAAGCACTAATATATAGGAAGACATTTGAGACCAAGATTTGTTTTCCTTTCAATACAGGAAGTCACTAACTGAAGACACAGGAGTGCCAACAAGTAAGAAATGTCAATAAGTAAAAAGTGCCCATATGTAGGAAGTAATTTGAGGCCAAGGAAGCTTTTCCTTCCAGTACAATAAGCTACCAACTAAAGACACAGGAGTGCCAAAAAGTAGGAAGCACCAATAAGTATGAAGCACTAATATGTAGGAAGACATTTGAGACCAAGATATGTTTTCCTTTCAGTCCAGGAAGCCACTAACTAAAGACACAGGAGTAACAAAAAGTAGGAAGCACCAATAAGTAAACAGTGCCCATATGTAGGAAGAAATTTGAGACCAAGATATGTTTTCCTTTCAATCCAGGAAGCCACTAACTAAAGACACAGGAGTGCCAACAAGTAGGGAAATGCCAATAAGTAAAAAGTGCCCATATGTAGGAAGTAATTTGAGACCAAGGAAGCTTTTCCTTCCTGTACAATAAGCTACCAACTAAAGACACAGGAGTGCCAAAAAGTAGGAAGTGCCAATAAGTATGAAGCACTAATATGTAGGAAGAGAGCAAGATAGGTTTTCCTTTCAGTGCAGAAAGCCACTAACTAAAGACACAGGAATGCCAACAAGTAGGAAGTGCCAATAAGTAGAAAGTGGCCATATGTAGGAAGAAATTTGAGGCCAAAATAGTCTATTCTTCCAGCACAAGAAGTCACCAACTGAAGACACAAGAGTGCCAAATATGTTTCAAGACTGGGCTCAATTGACAAGTTGGGCACTGCATTGCTCTGGTAATGCCAGCAAGCACTGTTACCCACACCATTGGTGTTCATAAAACCACCATGATAGTGTACCCTTGATTTCCCTACCTCCACGTTGACCTGGTGGATGCGCTCTTCAAGGCCACCCAATTCGGGTCCCGCCACGCCGTTGACTGCCATGCTGGGATCCTACGGAGAAGAGGCTGCCCTTCTGTGAATGACTCCAACACCCCGTGAGAAAAAGCCAGAGAGATCACTGCAAAGGGAAGAAACACATTTTATCAGATACTCATCCAGAGAGTCTGGGAAGTTATTGCTTAAAGGTGATTTGCTGCCATTATAGTTCCAAGGTCTAAAATGCCATTCTTCTGACAAATCAATACCTCGCTCATCAATGCCTCACACATCAGATTCCAACAAGTCACGATCCTCGAGTACATCTACACTGTAGAATGAACGCAGTTTGGCCCCACTTGACCCAATACTATGGAATCCTGGGAGTTGTAGTTTCACAAAGCTTTACACCCCTTGTGCCAAAGAGTGTTAGTGCCTCAACAAACTACAGTTCTCATCCTATTGTATTCCATCATATCGAGTCATTGCATTGATTCCATTGTATTAAACTATACCAGTTAGGTAAAGGTAAAGGTTTTCTCCAGTCGTGTCCGACTCTGGGGGCTAGTGCACATCTCCATTTCTAAGCCGAAGAGCCAGCGTTGTCCATAGATGCCTCCAAGGTCATGTGGGCAGCATGACTGCAAGAAGTGCCATTACATTCCTGCCGGAGAGAAACCTATTGATCTACTCACATTTGCATGTTTTCGAACTGCTAGGTTGGCAGAAGCTGGGGCTGACAGCAGGAGCTCACGCTGCTCCCCAGATTCAAACCTGCAACCTTTTGATCAACAAGCTGAGTAGCTCAGTGGTTTAACCCACTATGCCAAACTGGTGCCAAACTGAATTAATTCTGCAATGTAGATGCACCAATTATGGTCCTTGATCAACCAAGGGACAATAGGTCATAGCAAATTCTGCCATCTTCTACGACTGCATCTCCATTGAGTTTAGACCTTGCCAAACTACAAATCCCTGGGCATTGAGCCATGGCAGTTAAAGTGGTGTCACACTGGGTTAATTCTACACTGTAGAGAACCCTTTGTCCATAAAGACCAGAAATATATATTCTTCCTTGGTCAACCTTGCCTTGGTTGTAACCATTTAGTGACTCTTCTGAGTGATATTCCTACCAAAGGACCTGCCTTGGATGGATCTGCTCCAGCCCATTTCAATTGCAATACAATTCTTCAGCAGCCTGAAAACATATCATTATCCTGCTTGAAAAGTGCAGCTGTTTGCTCCTTTCGATCCATGAAATGCCTTCTCCTCCTCCTCCTCCTCCTCCTCCTCCTCCTCCTCCTCCTCCTCTCCTCCTCCTTCCCAGATCTTCCCTTGCACCCACCTTCTTTTGCACATTAAAAATAGCCACCCGGGCATGTTTATTTTGTAACTGCAAAGAAAAGGAGGAGGTGGGAAAACAGAATTTATTTCCTCCATTGAGAGTCGAAGGGAAAAGGAACCAGTAGGTAGTGTCACTGGGCAAGGAAGATGTGAAGGATCCTGAGACAAATGGGAAATCTGGCTTCTTTTTTTGCAAAATGAAAGGGCAATAGAAGAAAAGGAGAAGAATATGCCTTTCCCAACAGACTCAGGCAAAAGCAAACAGCTGCAGCCCCACGTAGATCTATTTTGCCATCTTGACAACAGTCTCATGTTGTTTAATGTTCTGGTTTTTTTCTATGAAACTCAATCCTAGGGTCACCTTAGGTCAGAAACAACGTGAAGGCATCCAACAACAACAAATTCAATGCTTAGTGGCCTGTTTGGTGCATATGAAACATAAATAGCTTCATGTTTGGTTCCATCACTAAGATATCCATCCATCCATCTACTGAAACATCTATCTACCCATCCATCCATCCATCTACTGAGAAAGCTATCCGTCTGTCTCCCTGTCTGTCTATTCATCCATCCATCCATCGATCTACTGAGACATCTATCTATTTGTCATCTATTCATCCATCTACTGAGACATCTATCTACCCATCCATCCATCCATCCATCCATCCATCTACTGAGAAAGCTATCCGTCTGTCTCCCTGTCTGTCTATTAATCCATCCATCCATCGATCTACTGAGACATCTATTTGTCATCTATCCATCCATCTACTGAGACATCTATACCCATCCATCTACTGAAAAAGCTATCCATCTGTCTCCCTGTCTGTCTATTCATCCATCCATCTACTGAGACATCTATCTCTATCTATCTATCATCCATCCATCCATCCATCCATCTACTGAGACATCTATCTACCCATCCAACCAACCATCCATCCACTGAGACAGCTATCCATCTGTCTCCCTGTCTGTCTATTCATTCATCCATCTACAGAGACATCTATCTATCTATCTATCTATCTATCTATCTATCTATCATCCATCCATCTGTCCATCCATCCATATACTGAGACATCTATCTACTCACCCACCCACCCACCCACCCATCCATCCATCTACTGAGAAAGCTATCCATCTGTCTCCCTGTCTGTGTATTCATCCATCCATCCATCTACTGCGACATCTATCTATCTATCTATCTATCTATCTATCATCCATCTACAGAGACATCTATCTATCTTATCTATCTATCATTCATCCATCTACAGAGACATCTATCTATTTATCTATCTATCCATCCACCCATCCACCCACCCACCAAGACATCTATCTGTCTGTCTGCCCACCCATCTGTCCACCTGTCCGCCTGTCCATCCATCCATCCATCCATCCATCCATCCATCCATCTACTAAGACATTGATCTTATTAAATATTAAAATATATATTCCCATTGTAGTGATAGTCTATAATAGTTCATCAGTGCAGTAGACTCTCAGGTCCCATCTGCACTGCCATGTAATGCAGTTTCAATCTAGGTTATATGGCAGTGTAAATGGGATCCTGTTAACCTGCTCCCAAGGTGCTTGGGTTAATGCAACTTCTGGTTGCTTGAGAGTTACTATTTTTTTAAAAACCCTAATATTATACCCTATACAATAACACACCATAAACTCTGCAATGACTTGATATTCATATTGAAATACAGTCTTTTAAAAGATTTTATTTTGATCTTTAACTGAAAGTATTATTTCTTTGGGGTTTTTCACCAGTTGCTTGAGAGTTCTGCTTAATTGAGAGTCTACTGGAAGTTGTTTTTTAAAGTCTCGGGCATTCTTGACATGCACTGCAATGTCTCAAATTTGTCAGCTCCAATGTTTTTCACACTGAATCGCTATAAACCAATTCACAGGTACACACTCAGGCTGGAGCGTTTTGGCTTCATATTAAATAGAGCAATTAAAAATAACTTTGGTGCTAATATTCTGAAGAAGAACAAAACTGAAGCATCCGTTTAACATTCAATACTGTAGCGTTGGAACAGAAAGCTGCCTTCAGAATGGAGGAGACACTATCTATGTTGAGTATCCCTGATCCAGAATCCTGAAACCTGAAATACTCCAAAATTGTCCATATACTTGGCTGAGACAGTGACACCTTTGCTTTTGGATGGTTCCACGTACAAAAACTTGTGCCCAGTGTTATTAAAATACTTTATATAAAATGACATTCAGATGCATATGAAAAAAATAGCTTCATGTTTACTTGCGACTCATCACTGAGACATCTATCTGTCTGTCTGTCTATCTATCCATCCATCCATCCACTGAGACATCTGTCTGTCTGTCTGTCTGTCTATCTAGCCAGCAAGCCAGCCAGCCAGCCATAGATTAGGACATCTATGTATCAATCCATCCATCCATCCATCCATCCATGCATTTACCAAGACATCTATCTATTGAGACATCCATCCATCCATCCATCCACATCTATCTATCCATCCATCCATCCATCCATTCATCCATCCATCCACCCATCTACTAAGACATCTATCTATCTATCTATCTATCTATCTATCCATCCATCCATCCACCCATCTACTAAGACATCTATCTATCTGTCTGTCTGTCCATCCGTCCGTCCGTCCGTCCACCCATCTACTAAGACATCTATCTATCTATCTATCTATCTATCTATCTATCTATCTATCTATCATCTATCCACTCAGCCACCCACCCATCAATCTATCTACTGAGACATCTATCTATCTATCTATCTATCTATCCATCAATTCAACTATCCATCGATCAATCTACAGAGATATCTATCTGTCTGTGTGTGTTTATCCATCTACTGAGAAATCTATCAATCTATCCATCCATTCAACCATCCATGCATCAATCAATCTATTGAGACATCTATCTGTCTATATGTGTCCATCCATCCATCCAGCTATTTAGCTATCTAGCCTTCTTGCTATCCATCCACCCATCCATCAATTGAAACATCTATCTGATCCTGTTTAATTGTTCTGTTTCCATGATATCTCTTGTGCCATTTATGTTCCTATCCACCTTATTGATCTCTCTACTTTTTAATCAGTTTGTATGTTGGCCCCTTTCCCGTCTCCAAAATTTGGGTTACTGTTGCTTGATGTACGTTATTATTTTTATGCTGTTTTGTCTCATTTTAATTTGTAACCATGTAAGCCACCCCGAGTCCCCTTGGGGAGATGGAGGCGGGGTAGAAAAATAAACTACTTCTTCCTCCTCCTCCTCCTCCCTCTTCTTCTTCTTCTTCTTTTTCTATCTATCTATCTATCTATCTATCTATCTATCTATCCATCCATCCACCCATTCATCTATTGAGACATCCATCCATCCATCCATCCATCCATCCATCCATCCACTGAGACGTCTATCCATCCATCCATCCATCCATCCATCCATCTATTGAGACATCTGTCTATTTATCTATCGATCAATCAATCGATCTATCTATCCATTCATCCATCCATCCATTCATCCACCCATTCATCTATTGAGACATCCATCCATCCATCCATCCACTGAGACATCTATCCATCCATCCATCCATCCATCCATCAACTGAGACATCTATCTATCTATCTATCTATCTATCTATCTATCTATCCATCCATCCATCCATCCATCCACTGAAACATCGATCTATCTATTTAGCTATTTATCTATTCATCCATTCATCTATTAAGACCTCTATCTATCTATCTATCTATCTATCTATCTATCTATCCAACCATCCATCTAGTAAGACATCTATCTGTTTAGCTATTTAGCTAGTCATCAATTCATCTACTAAGACCTCTAGCTAGCTATACATACATACATCTACCAAGTACTATCTATCTATCTATCTATCTATCCATCCAATGCAGATCTTCCCAGTGGCACAGTGGGTTAAACCCTTGTGTCGGCAGGCCTGAAGACTGACAGGTTGCAGTTTTGAATCCGCGGAGAGCGCATATGAGCTCCCTCTGTCAGCTCCAGCTCCCTACACGGCGACATGAGAGAACCCTCCCACATGGGTGGTAAAACATCAAAAACATCCGGGCATCCCCTGGGTAACGTCCTTGCAGATGGCCAATTCTCTCACACCAGAAGCGACTTGCAGTTTCTCAAGTCGCTCCTGACATGACAAAAACAATCTATCTATCTATCTATCTATCTATCTATCTATCTATCTATCCATCCACTGAGACATCTATCTATCTATCTATCTATCTATCTATCTATCTATCTATCTATCATTCCAGCTATCCATTCATGCATCCATCTATTGAAACATCCATCCATCCACTGAGACATCTATCTATCTATCTATCTATCTATCTATCTATCTATCTATCTATCTATCTATCTATCTATCTATCATTCCAGCTATCCATTCATGCATCCATCTGTTGAAACATCCATCCATCCACTGAGACATCTATCTATCTATCTATCTATCTATCTATCTATCTATCTATCTATCTATCATTCCAGCTATCCATTCATGCATCCATCTGTTGAAACATCCATCCATCCATCCACTGAGACATCTATCTATCTATCTATCTATCTATCTATCTATCTATCTATCTATCATTCCAGCTATCCATTCATGCATCCATCTGTTGAAACATCCATCCATCCACTGAGACATCTATCTATCTATCTATCTATCTATCTATCTATCTATCTATCTATCTATCATTCCAGCTATCCATTCATGCATCCATCTATTGAAACATCCATCCACTGAGACATCTATCTAGCTATCTAGCTATCTAGCTATCATTCCAACTATCCATTCATGCATCCATCTATTGAAACATCCATCCATCCATCCATCCATCCATCCATCCATCCATCCATTTGTCTACTGAGATACGTATCTATCCATCCATCCATCCATCTTCCATATGCATTAATTTCATGTTTAGATTATCTCACTATGTTTATGCAAGTCCTCCATAACCATGCATTTCATATTGAGACTTGGGTCCCATCTCAAGAGATAGTATATACACAAGGATTCCACAATGTATGAATTTCATGTTTCAGTTGGGGTCCCATCTCAGTAACATCTCACAATGTATTTGATGTCAATCTTCCAGAGTTCATCCCATCATTGAGACTTGGGTCCATCTCCAAGATATCTCACTATGGTTATTCAAGTATTCCAAACTATCCAAAATAGGGAATATTTTGGCTCCCAAGCATTTTGGGGTCCCATCTCAGTGATATCTCCCAATGTATTTGATGTCAATCTTCCAGAGTTCATATCATCATTGAGACTTGGGTCCCATCTCCAAGATATCTCACTATGGTTATTCAAGTATTCCAGACTATCCAAAACAGGGAATATTCATTTTGGGTAAGGGATACTCACCCTATTATTTACCATCGCATTTCAATTATGCGATGTGTAAGCAAATAGGCGTGATCTCCAGATAATAGAACAAATACTGGAAACTTGCTCAATTAAAATGAACGTTTTGATTAGCATGCAAATGAGACTTGTTCAAACGGTCTGTTTTAATAACGGAGGAAGCAAGGGTTGTGGATGTGAATATGTAACATGTTCTTGGTCCAAGGAGCAAGGTCTCAAAGTCGGCGAAGCAGATCCGACGAAAGGCTTGGCGTCAGATCTGCCTGAAAGCCGAACGCTGGCCGGAATGACTCATCCACCTGAATTATTATATTTCTTTTCATCTGGGGGAGGAAACAGTTTGGAAAAAGGAAAAAGGAGAGGGGGTTCAATTGCATTAGACGCCGCAGCCTTCGTGACGTGGGAATCTGAATGATAATGATGATAATGAATGGGCCTGGCGCCGCACCAGCGTCCCTTCCCGCTACAATAACCTTTCGGATAGATCTCTTTTGGCACTGAAAGCAGAGATAATGCCATTACGACAGGTTCCCTCCATACCACCAGCACACAATTCCCACAGGAGAAATCTGACATATTGCCAACGACGGAGAGAAATAGGACGCAAGGCTGGACACCGAGGTTGCCAACTTCTCTGCCAAGTTGTGCTCCTCTGCAGCATAGACATTGGCTTCTCAATTGAGATGTTGTCAAAGCTAAAGGTGGTCCCCAGGTTACAAACATCCGACTTACAAATGACTCCTAGTTAAGAACGGAGCTGAGACAACAGGAAGTGAGAGGAATCTCTCTCTCGAAAGGGAAATGCACTCCTGGAAGAGTTATTGTCATGGGGGAAAGTGGTCTTCACTGAAACCAGATCTCCAATTGTTGTTTCCACAACAAGCCACATTTTCCAAAATGCAATGATCACAGGGACAGAAAAGGAGCATGAAATCTTCTGAACAGAAGCACAGGCAGAAGAGGAAACACCACTGGGCTGTTCGCCCTTCTCTATGCTGTTCCAAGCTTTTGCTATCTATCTATCTATCTATCTATCTATCTATCTATCTATCTATCTATCGAGACATCTATCCAAACATACATGCGTTGATCTACTGAGACATCCATCCACGCATCTATCTACTGAGAGATCTGTCTATCTATCTATCTATCTATCTATCTATCTATCTATCTCTATCTATCTATCTATCTATCTATCTATCTATTTATAATAAATAAATAAATAAATAAATAATATCTATCGAGACATCCATCCATCCATCCATCCATCATTCCATACGTCTATCGACTGAGACATCAGTTCATCCATCCATGCATCTATCTAGTGAGACATCTATCTATCTATCTATCTATCTATCTATCTATCTATCTATCTATCTATCTGAGATATCTATCCATCCATGCATCTATCTAGTGAGACATCTATCTGTCCGTCCATCCATCCATCTAATGAGACTATCTATCTATCTATCTATCTATCTATCTATCTATCTATCTAGACATCAATTCACCCATCTACCTATTGAGACAGTTATCCATCCAGCCATCCATATACTGAGACGTCTGTCTATCTATCTATCTATCTATCTATCTATCTATCTATCCATCCCTCCATCCCTCCATCCCTCCATCCCTCCATCCCTCCATCCCTCCATCCCTCCATCCCTCCATCCCTCCATCCCTCCATCCCTCCATCCCTCCATCCCTCCATCTAATGAGACATCTATCTATCTGTCTGTCTGTCTATAGAGACATCAATTCATCCATCTATCTAATGAGACATTTATCCATTCATCCAGCCATCCATGTATTGAGACATCTATCTATCTACCTATCTAGACATCTATCCATCCATATACTGAGACATTTATTATCTGTCTGTCTGTCTGTCTGATAGATGTCTCAGTAGATAGATAGATATATGGATGGATTGATGGATACTCAGTAGAAACAGATATGGATGGATGGATGTCTAGATAGATGTCTCATGATAGGTAAGTAGATGACGATGATGATAGATCGATAGATATAGATGTCTCAGTAGATACATATATATGGATGGATGGATGGATAGATAGATAAACTATCCATCCCTCCATCCATATATCTACCTACTGAGACATCTATATCTATCGATCTATCATCAACGTCATCTACTTACCTATCATGAAGACATCTATCTGTCCATCCATCCATCTATATCTGTTTCTACTGAGCATCCATCAATCCATCCATATATCTATCTACTGAGACATCTATCTAGACATCCATCCATCCATCTATATCTGTTTCTACTGATTATCCATCGATCCATCCATATATCTATCTACTGAGACATCTATACCTATCAATCTACCATTGACGTCATCTACTTACCTATCATGAGACATCTATCTGTCCATCCATCCATCCATCCATCCATCCATCTATATCTGTTTCTACTGAGTATCCATCGATCCATCCATATATCTATCTACTGAGACATCTATATCTATCAATCTATCATTGATGTCATCTACTTACCTATCATGAGACATCTATCTGTCCATCCATCCATCCATCCATCTATATCTGTTTCTACTGAGTACCATCGACCCATCCATATATCTATCTACTGAGACATCTATCTATCTACCTATCTAGACCTATCTAGACATCTATCTATCCATATACTGAGACATTTATTATCTATCCATCTATCTATCTATCTATCTATCTATCTATCTATCTATCTATCTAGATGTCTTCATGATAGGTAAGTAGATGACGTTGATGATAGATTGATAGACATAGATGTCTCAGTAGATAGATATATGGATGGATCGATGGATACTCAGTAGAAACAGATATAGATGGATGGATGGATGGATGGATGGACAGATAGATATCTCATGATAGGTAAGTAGATGACGATGATGATAAATCGATAGATATAGATGTCTCAGTATATAGATATATGGATGGATCGATGGATACTCAGTAGAAAGAGATATAGATGGATGGATGGACAGATAGATGTCTTCATGATAGGTAAGTAGATGACGTTGATGATAGATTGATAGATATAGATATCTCGGTAGATAGATATATGGATGGATCGATGGATACTCAGTAGAAACAGATCTATCTGGTAGATGTCTCAGTAGATAGATATATGGATCGATGGATACTCAGTAGAAACATCTATCTGGTAGATGTCTCAGTAGATAGATATATGGATCGATGGATACTTCAAGGGGGTATGTATTGAAGGTTAGGATTATTAGAAAAGGACAAGAGAGAAGATCTGATCAATTAGTCAGGCATGGACTGAATTTCTCGTTCTTTTTGCAGCGTAGGAGCCTATTCCTATTCTTTCCATATTGTATGGAAATATGCTATTGTTAGACCATGGCCGGCCCACAGCTCTTGCTCATCGACTGCCAATGGCCCATTGATCTGCACTTAGAGACGTGCTGCGCGGCACCAACGGGGCGCACCATAAAAAGCCTCTGGAAGAGATGCTGAAGTTGCTATTGCAAAATTAGAAAAAAATAAAATTGCCTTCCATTATGTTTCCATTATGCTCATTCCGTCCGTGGATGTGGGACATCTAGAGGGCAACTTTGCACGGCTATCTTTGCAGACATATGGCCACGCTTCGCTATAATCTACGAAATATTCTACACTGTAGAATTAATGCGGTTTGGCACCACTTGAACCACCGTAACCGAATGCCATGGAGTTGTGGGAGTTGTAGTTTGCTGAAGACCAAACACACTTTGCCAGAAAAGGCGGAAGACTTTCCATAGCTCCAAAAGTTCCGCAGCATTGGGTCACCGCAGTTGAAGTGGTATCCAACTGCATTAATTCTACTGTGTAGATGCATCTTACGTCTAGCAGAGTTCGACTCACAGGAAGCGAAATTGCTCTGAAATGCCCAACTAGGAAGGGAGAAAAAGAAGGAAAGAAGGGAGGAAAGGAAGGATGAAAGGGAGGAAGAGAAGGAAGGAAGGAAGGAAGGAAGGGAATGAGGAAGGAAAAAGAGAAGGAAGGGAGGAAAAGATGGATGGATGGCAGGAAGGGAAGGATAAAGGAAGGAGAGAAGGAAGGAAAGTCAAAGGGGAGGAAAGGATGACAGGGTGGAAGGGAAGTATGGAAGGAATGAAGGGAAGGATGAAGGAAAGAGAGAAGGAAGGAAAGGCAAAAGGGAAGGAAGGAAGGAAGGAAGGAAGGAAGGAAGGAAGGAAGGAAGGAAGGAGAAAGAGGAAGGAAACAGGAAAGGAAGGATGAACGGGTGGAAATGAAGGATGGAAGGAAGGAAAGGAAGGAGGAAGGAAAAAAAGAAGGAAGGGAGAAAGAAAGGAGGAAGGGAAGGGTGGAAAGGAGGAAGAGAAGGAAGAAAGAAAGGAAGGGAAGGATGAAGGAAGGCTAAAGAAAGGAGAGAAGGAGGGAAAGACAAAAGGAAAGAAGGAAGGAGAAAGAGGGAGAGAAGGAAGGAAGGACGAAAGAGTGGAAGGGAAGGAGAGAAGGATGAAGGAAAAAGAGAAAGAAGGAAAGGCAAAAGGGAAGGAAGGAAGGAAGGAAGGAAGGAAGGAAGGAAGGAAGGAAGGAGAAAGAGGAAGGAAGGATGAACGGGTGGAAGTGAAAGATGGAAAGAAGGAAAGGAAGGAGGAAGGAAAAAAGAAGGAAGAACGAAAAGGAGGAAGGGAAGGATGAAAAAGAGGAAGAGAAGGAAGAAAGGAAGGAAGGTAAGGGAAGGATGAAGGAAGGCTAAAGAAAGGAGAGAAAGAGGGAAAGACAAAAGGAAAGAAGGAAGGAGAAAGAGGGAGAGAAGGAAGGAAGGACAAAAGAGTGGAAGGGAAGGAGAGAAGGATGAAGGAAAAAGAGAAAGAAGGAAAGGCAAAAGGGAAGGAAGGAAGGAAGGAAGGAAGGAAGGAAGGAAGGAAGGAGAAAGAGGAAGGAAGGATGAACGGGTGGAAGTGAAGGATGGAAAGAAGCAAAGGAAGGAGGAAGGAAAAAAGAAGGAAGGAAGAAAAGGAGGAAGGGAAGGATGAAAAGGAGGTAGAGAAGGAAGAAAGGGAAGGGAAGGATGAAGGAAGGATAAAGAAAAGAGAGAAGGAGAGAAAGACAAAAGGAAAGAAGGAAGGAGAAAGAGGGAGAGAAGGAAGGAAGGACGAAAGAGTGGAAGGGAAGGGGAAAGAGGGAGGGAAGGAGGAAGGAAAGAGAGAAGGAAGGAAGGATAGGATGGTGAGAGTGAGGAGGGCCTCAGAAAAGGGCCCAAGGAGCCACATCCAGCTCCCAGGCCTGGGTTTGCCCATACATGATCTAGAGCAAACTTGCCCAACACATGACAAACTATGCCACGGGCTCACCACAACCTTATGCATTTTGTAAATTAAAAAAAAATAATTACCCTGGGCAACACCAGGTACCCAAGCTTGTGTGTGTGTGTGTGTGTGTGTGTATAGGAATGGCACTCCAAGGTCTTTTGGGGCCCAAAAGTGTATCTGTGTCTTCAATTCTCCATCATTGATATATGGAAATCTTCCTCATTGTAATACTTCTGACATGCGTGTTCAGATTTCCCCCCCCCCCCCTCTGTTTATCTCTTCTGTCTTGATCTGATTAAAAGGCTTGATCTGATTAAAATGCAGAAAGCAAAAACAAACAAAAGCCATATTGCAGATGAATCTTCAGATACGTCCCTCCGACAGCCCAGGAAGAAAATAACACAGAACGTTTGCCGGTGTTAAACCATGGAATCATAGAGTGGGAAGAGACTCCAAAGGCCATCTAGTCTAACCCCTTTCTGCTACGGAGGAAACACAATCAAAGCCCTCCCAGCAGATGGCCATCCCGCCTCTGTTGAGTCATAGAATGCTAGCTTTGGAAGAGACCCCAAGGGCCATCTAGTTTACCAGCAGGAAAAACACCACTCAATCCTTCCTGACAGATGGCCATCCAGCCTACACAATATCAAAACCTTCCCAGCAGATGACCACCCATCCTCTGTTGAGTCATAGAATGCTAGACCCCAAGGGCCATCCAATTTACCAGCAAGAAGACACCATTCAATCCCTCCTGACAAATGGCCATCCAGCCTCTGTTGAGTCATAGAATGCTAGCTTTGGAAGACACCTCAAGGGCCATCCAGTTTACCAGCAAGAAGACACCATTTAATCCCTCCTGGCAAATGGCCATCCAGCCTACACAATCAAAGCCCTCCCAACAAATGACCATCCCGCCTCTGTTGAGTCATAGAATGCTAGCTTTGGAAGAGACCCCAAGGGCCATTCAGTCTACCAGCAGGAAGACACCAGTCAATCCTTCCTGACAAATGGCCATCCAGCCTACATAATGAAAGCCCTCCCAACAGATGACCATCCCGCCTCTTTTGAGTCATAGAATGCTAGCTTTGGAAGACATCCCAAGGGCCATCCAGTTTACCAGCAAGAAGACACCATTTAATCCCTCCTGGCAAATGGCCATCCAGCATACACAATCAAAGCCCTCCCAACAGATGACCATCCAGCCTCTGTTGAGTTATAGAATGCTAGCTTTGGAAGAGACTCCAAGGGCCATCCAGTTTACCAGTGAGGAGACACCAGTCAATCCTTTCTGACAGATGGCCATCCAGCCTACAAAATATCAATGCCCTCCCAACAGATGACCATCCAGCCTCTGTTGAGTCATAGAATGCTAGCTTTGGAAGAGACCCCAAGGGCCATCCAGTCTACCAGCAGGAAGACACCATACAATCCCTCCTGACAAATGGCCATCCAGCCTCTGTTGAGTCATAGAATACTAGCTTTGGAAGAGACCCCAAGGGCCATCCAGTCTACCAGCAGGAAGACACCATTCAATCCCTCCTGACAGATGGCCATCCAGCATACACAATCAAACCCCTCCCAACAGATGACCATCCAGCCTCTGTTGTCATCGAATGTTAGCTTTGGAAGAGACCCCAAGGGCCATTCAGTCTACCAGCAGAAAGACACCATTCAATCCTTCCTGACAGATGGTCATCCAGCTTACACAACCAAAGCCCTCCCAACAGATGGCCATCCAGCCTCTGTTGAGTCATAGAATGCTAGCTTTGGAAGAGACCTCAAGGGTCACCCAGTCTACCAGCAGGAAGACACCATTCAATCCCCCCTGACAAATGGCCATCCAGCCCTCACAATATCAAAGCCCTCCCACCAGATGACCACCCAGTCTCTGTTGAGTCATAGAATGCTAGCTTTGGAAGAGACCCCAAGGGCCTTTAAGTTTACTAGCAGGAAGACACCAATCAATCCCTCCTGACAGATGGCCATTCAGCCTACACAATCAAAGCCCTCCCAGCAGATGACCATCCAGCCTCTGTTGTCATAAGAGTGCTAACTTTGGAAGAGACCCCAAGGGCCATCCAGTTTACCAACAGGAAGACACCATTCAATCCCTCCTGACAGATGGCCATCCAGCCTTGGCTTAAAAACCTCCAGAGAAGGAGATTCCTCCAGACTCCAAGATAATATATTCCACTGCTGAATTTATTACAAGCTCTAAGTGTCAGGAAGTTCTTACTAATGTTCAGTTGGAACATATCTATGCATTATAGCATAAATGCACTTTTGACACCATTTCCTCTGCTGTGACTCAGAGCTATGGAAACCGAATACAGTTTGCACGCTTTGGCAGAGAAGGCTCAATTAAGACCGTGTCAGATTGCAACTCCCGGGACTCCAGAACAATTTGAATGGAACCAAACTGCATTAACTGTACAGTGTAGTTGCATCTTTGATCTCACTCTTGAGCTAGACTCCTCCTGAACCTGGAGGATCAGCATGAAGGATGAGCTTTGAAGCCGGCATTATCCATAGACACCTCCAAGATCATGTGGCCGGCATGACTGCATAGAGCTCTGTTACTTTCCCACCGAGGCGGTACTTATTGATCAACTCACATTAGCATGTTTTCGAACTGCTAGGTTGGCAGAAGCTGAGGCTAACAGTGGGAGCTCACCCTGATCCCCAGATTTCAACCAGCAACCTTTCGGTCAGCAAGTTCTGCAGCTCAGTGGTTTAACCCACTGTACCTCCAGGGACTCCATAAACAAATCGTTATCTAGTGGGAAAGTAAAAAAGAATGTTTTCCTTTCGGTTTTGTGTTCTGGAAAATGATTCATGGGAGGCAGTTGCCTCAGTTGAGTCAACGTTGTTATTTTATCACGGTATTACTTTCAAGTGCTCTGAGTTTTTGCCTACATATATTCTACAATAAACTGCTAAAAAAAGAATGCTTTCCTTTCGGTTTTGGGTTCTGGAAAGGGTTTATAATGATTCACGGGAGGCAGTTGCCTCAGTCGAGTCAACGTTGTTATTTTATCACGGTATTGCTTTCAAGTGTTCTGAGTTTCATGTACCAAGTTTTTTGCCAAGCTTAAGCTTTGCCTATGGGATTTTCCTGCTGTTTTCTTTCATGGTTTCAAGTGCCTTGCTTTGTGGATTTCTATGCACTAATGGATCTGGTCTCCCTTTGAAGTTTATGGATTATTTTGGATTGTGGACTTTTACTGTTTTGCTATTTTTTTATTGCTTGGCCTGCATATATTCTACAATAAACTGCTAAAAAGAATGCTTTTTTTCAGTTTTGGGTTCTGGAAAGGGTTTATAATGATTCATGGAGGCAGTTGCCTCAGTCGAGTCAACGTTGTTATTTTATCACGGTCTTGCTTTCAAGTTTATAATGGTTTATAAGGGTTTATAATGATTCACAGGAGGCAGCTGCCTCAGTCGAGTCAACGTTGTTATTTTATCACGGTCTTGCTTTCAAGTGCTCTGAGTTTCATGTACCAAGTTTTTTGTGCCAAGCTTAAGTTTTGCCTATGGGATTTTCCTGTTGTTTTCTTTCATGGTTTCAAGTGCCTTGCTTTGTGGATTTCTGTGCACTAATGGACCTGGTTTCCCTTTGAAGTTTATGGATTATCTTGGATTTTCGACTTTTACTGTTTTGCTATTTTGTACTGCTTGGCCTACATATATTCTACAATAAACTGCTAAAAAGAGTGCTTTCCTTTCGGTTTTGGTTTCTGGAAAGGGTTTATAATTATTCATGGGGGACAGTTGCTTCAGTCGAGTCAACGTTGTTATTTTATCACGGTCTTGCTTTCAAGTGCTCTGAGTTTCATGTACCAAGTTTTTTTTGTTTTTTTTTGTTGCCAAGCTTAAGTTTTGTCTATGGGGTTTTCCTGCTGTTTTCCTTCATGGTTTCAAGTGCCTTGCTTTGTGGATTTCTGTGCACTAATGGACCTGGTTTACCTTTGGAGTTTATGGATTATCTTGGATTTTCGACTTTTACTGTTTTGCTATTTTGTACTGCTTGGCCTACATATATTCTACAATAAACTGCTTTAAAAGAATGCTTCCCTTTTGGTTTTGGGTTTTGGAAAGGGTTTATAATTATTCATGGCAGACAGTTGCCTCAGTTGAGTCAACGTTGTAATTTTATCACCGTCTTTCTTCCAAGTGCTCTGAGTTATATGTATCAAGTTTTTTGTGCTAAGCTTAAGTTTTGTCTATGGGATTTTCCTACTGTTTTCTTTCATGGTTTCAAGTGCCTTGCTTTGTGGATTTCTATGCACTAATGGATCTGGTCTCCCTTTGAAGTTTATGGATTATCTTGGATTTTGAACTTTTACTGTTTTGCTATTTTTTACTGCTTTGCCTACATATATTCTACAATAAACTGCTAAAAAGAATGCTTTCCTTTTGGTTTTGGGTTCTGGAAAGGGTTTATAATGATTCACGGGAGGCAGTTGCCTCAGTTGAGTCAACGTTGTTATTTTATCACGGTCTTGCTTTCAAGTTTATAATGGTTTATAAGGGTTTATAAGGGTTTATAATGATTCACGGGAGGCAGCTGCCTCAGTCGAGTCAACGTTGTTATTTTATCACGGTCTTGCTTTCAAGTGCTCTGAGTTTCATGTATCAAGTTTTTTGTGCCAAGCTTAAGTTTTGCCTATGGGATTTTCCTGCTGTTTTCTTTCATGGTTTCAAGTGCCTTGCTTTGTGGATTTCTATGCACTAATGGATCTGGTCTCCCTTTGAAGTTTATGGATTATCTTGGATTTTGGACTTTTACTGTTTTGCTATTTTTTTTACTGCTTTGCCTACATATATTCTACAATAAACTGCTAAAAAAAAAGAATGCTTTCCTTTCGGTTTTGGGTTCTGGAAAGGGTTTATAATGATTCATGGGAGACAGTTGCCTCAGTCGAGTCAACGTTGTAATTTTATCACCGTCTTTCTTTCAAGTGCTCTGAGTTTCATGTATCAAGTTTTTTGTGCCAAGCTTAAGTTTTGCCTAGGGGATTTTCCTGCTGTTTTCTTTCATGGTTTCAAGTGCCTTGCGTTGTGGATTTCTATGTACTAATGGATCTGGTTTCCCTTTGAAGTTTATGGATTATCTTGGATTTTGGACTTTTACTGTTTTGCTATTTTTTACTGCTTGGCCTACATATATTCTACAATAAACTGCTTGCTGATTTGACCAAGCTGGCGTGGTGTTTAAGGTCAGAGGTGTTCCTGCTCTGGAACATATCTATGCATTATAACATGGAGGAGTACAACACCTTTGTAAATAAACGTGACAATAACAACAACAACAACAACAACAACAACAACAATGGCTTCCCTAAGATAATCAGAACTAGAGTCTATTGAGTTCCAAGCATGACTTATCCATCTTAATAATGGATAATAATGCAATGCAATTTTCTGCATGTTATTGCTGCCTTAAGTAGCCTTTTTAGTGGCCCATCATAGATAGGTAAGTTGCCTGTTTAATACCCCAAAGGCCACCAGTTTGCAAAACCCACTACGGTTTCGGCATCCACAATACGCTAATGCAAGCTCTCACATTATCTTGCATGCTTGCTAGCGAATGTTGAGGGCTTAAGTGCCTCTTTCTTTCTTTCCTCTCGCTCAGTTCAAATGCACTTCTTCTGAATGAACTAAAAAAAAAACAACAACAACAAAGCCATTTGATCAAGGGCTCACTTAGCCAGGATATTAATGCAACCACTTAACGCATCGGCATTGTGTAGCGGCTGACAGATTAGATTAGAAACAGGATCGGATTTATGCCCGGAATTGTCTTTTTTGGGCCACCTCTTGTTGGAAGAAGGATTATATAGTTGGACACAGGACCAATTATGCAAACATCTCTCTGGGTGCATTTACATTGTGGAATTAATGCGGTTTGGTACCACTTTCAACTTCCAATGCTATATCATTTTGGGAGTTGTCATTTGCATTCTTTTGGCAGAGAAGGTGGCAAGCTTTCTCAAACTATGACTGTCAGGACTGCATCGCATTGAGCTATGGTTAAAGTGGTTTCAAACTGTGTTAACTCTACAGTGTAGATCAGGTATGGCAAACCCAAGCCCTAGGGCCAGATATGGCCCCTTGGGTTCTTTTCTCAGGCCCTCCTCGCTCTCACTATCCTATCTTTCTTTCCTTCCTTCCTTCCTTCCTTCCTTCCGTGTTTCCTTCCTCCTTCCCTCCCTCTTTCTCCTTCCCTTCTATCCCAAAACAAATCGAAAACAAACAAGTAAACAACAGGTTGCTAGAAAAGGGGAGGACAAACCACTCTCCGCTGTGACGCACCCCAGAAAGCAGGTATGGGAAAACTTGACCCTCTCCAGGTGTTTTGGACTGCAACTCCCATCATTCCTAACAGCCTCAGGCCCTTTCCTTCCCTCTATTTCTTTCCTTCTCTCTTTTCTCTCTCCCTCATTTCCTTCCCTCCTTCTCCCTCCCTCTTTCTTCTTCCTCCCTTTCATCCTTCCTTCTCTCCTTCCTTCCTCCTTCCCTTCCTTCCTTCCTTCTATCCATCTTTCCCTTCCATCCTTTCTTCCTTCCTTCTCTCCCTTTTGTCTTTCCTTCTTTCTTTCCTTCCGGCCCTCCCTTCCCTCCCTTCTTCTCCTTCCATCCTTCCCTTCTATCCTTTCGTCTTTCCTTCCCTTTTTCCTCCCTCTCTCCCTCTTTCTTCTTACTTCCCTCCCTTTTGCCTTTCCTTCCTTCTCTTTCCTTTATTCTTCCCTCCATCCTTCTCTTCCTCCCTTCTCTTTTTCCTTTCTCTTTCCTTCCTCCCTTCCATCCTTTCCTTCCACCCTTCCTTCCCTTTTGTTTTTCATCCCCTCTTTCCTCCCTTCTTCCCTCTCTCCCTCTTTCTCATTTGATCCTTCCTTTCCTCCCTTCTATCCTTCCCTCCTTCCCTTTTGTCTTTACTTCCTTAACTCTTTCCTCCTCCCTCCTTCCATCCCTCTCTCCCTCTTTCTCATTCCTTCATTTCCTCCCTTTCATCCTTCCCTCCTTCCCTTTTGTCTTTCCTTTCTTCCCTCCTCCCTCCATCCCTCTCTCCCTTTTTCTCATTCCATCCTTCCCTTCCTTCCTTCTTTCTTTCCTTCCCTCCCTTCTTCCTTCCTTCCCTTCCTTCCTTCCTTTTTGTCTTTCTTTCCTTAACTTTTTCCTCCCTCTTTCTCTCTCTCCCGCTTTCTCATTCCATCCTTCTATTCCTCCCTTTCGTCCTTCCTTCCTCCTTCCTTCCTTCCTTCCTTCCTTCCTTCCTTCCTTCCTTCCTTTTTGTCTTTCTTTCCTTTACTCTTTCCTCCCTCTTTCCCTCTCTCCCTCTTTCTCATTCCATCATTCCTTTCCTCCCTTTCATCCTTCCTCCCTCCCTCCCTTCTCTCTTTCCTTCCTCCTTCCCTCCCTCCTTCCTTCCTTCCCTTCCTTTTTGTCTTTCTTTCCTTAACTCTTTCCTCCCTCTTTCCCTTTCTCCCTCTTTCTCGTTCCATCCTTCCTTCCCTCCCTTTTGTCCTTCCTTCTCTCTTTCCTTCTACCTTCCCTCCCTCCCTCCCTCCTTCCTTCCCTTCCTTCCTTGTTGTCTTTCTTTCCTTAACTCTTTCCTCCCTCTTTCCCTTTCTCCCTCTTTCTCATTCCATCCTTTCCTCCCTTTTGTCCTTTTCCTTCCTTCTCTCTTTCCTTCCTCTTTCCCTCCCTCCCTCCTTCCTTCCTTCCTTTTGTCTTTCTTTCCTTATCTCTTTCTTCCCTCTTTCCCTCTCCCTCTTTCTCATTCCATCCTTCCTTTCCTCCCTTTTGTCCTTCCTTCTACCTTCCCTCCCTCCCTCCCTCCTTCCCTTCCTTCCTTTTGTCTTTCTTTCCTTATCTCTTTCTTCCCTCTTTCCCTCTCTTCCTCTTTCTCATTCCATCCTTCCTTCCCTGTTGTCTTTCCTTCCTTCCCTTCTCCCTCCCTCCATCCCTCTCTCCCTCTTTTTCATTCCACCCTTCCTTTCCTCCCTTTCATCCTTCCTTCCTTCTCTCTTTCCTTCCTCCTTCCCTTCCTTCCGGGGAGCCAGTCCTCTTTGCAGGGAGTGCTAGCACGCATCCCCAAAGTTAGAAACTTTGCCTGGTGCAGATGCAAAATAATAAAAGATCACATTAGCGTCGACGAGAAACTTCTCCGCCTCTTAATTGCAGAGATAAATACATTGAACACTCTATTACTGCAGAGTCTATTAATTGCACATTCTAGTATTGTTATGATGTTCAAGTTTTGTAAACATCGCAGTTTGAATAGCAAGCTTTGGGGTGTTTTCAGGTTTCACAAACACACCTACTTTGCAAATTTCTACCTGGAAGGAATGGGCCGAACTTTCCAGACTTGACAAAAGCAAAAACAAAACAAATGCAAAACAAAGTAAACAAGTAAACAACAGGTTGCTGGAAAAGGAGAGGGGATATTTATCTTCGCTGTGACGCACCTGAGAAAGCAGGTATGGGCAAATTTGGGATTTTCCAGGTGTTTTGGACTGCAACTCCCATCATTCCTAACAGCCTCAGGCCCTTTCCTTTTGCCCCTCAGCCGCTTAAGCGGCTGAGGGGCAAAAGGAAGGGGCCTGAGGCTGTTAGGAATGATGGGAGTTGCAATCCAAAACACCTGGAGGGCCCAAATTTGCTCATACCTGTTTTAGTGCAATATGAGATTTCAACAACAACAACCATGCTTCCCCCAAAATCAAAACATTCCTGCTGTTTACTTTTCTATAGGAGTCCCTAAAGGATGCTTCTCGAGCCCCAAATAACAACAACCTCCGAAAAGTCTTTGTTTATTTACCTGTTGGATCTCCTCCACCTCCTTCGCTTTGGGATCTGCTGCCACTTTGCTTCTTCCCAAGATCTGGCTGAGGATGGAGACCCGCCTCCGGAGGCCTCTCATTGGACGAGAAGGCCTGACGGGCAGGCGAGGAGGCTCTCCGATTGGCTGCCGTGGCAAAGGGAGGGGCAGGGAGGGGCCGAGGGAGCCTGGGGCTGGTACCCAATCTCCGCTCTCCCCTCCAGGGATGCTGTTGCCAGGGGCAACCTGACGTTGAGGATGGATGGAGGGATGGAGAAGGCAATTTGGAGAAGGCTCGGTCACCTGGGCAACTCCTTCGGCATGAACTTTTCTCCTCGGCCCCCCTGAAGGGACTTGTTTTGGGCCGCCATAGGCCACCCGAAAGTGGACTTGTCGTGGTGTTGAATTGCGGCATCCCATCCCCGCAGCCCTTTTGTGCATCCTTTGGTACCCACTGAGCATCCTCTTTCACCTGGTCCGATGGTAACCCAGGCAACTCGGACATCTTTTGTAACCGGGGCAACTAGGGCATCTCGGTAACCGAGCAACTTGGATGTCTTTGTAACCTAGGGCAACCAGAGCCTTTCTTTGAAATTAATTAATTGGGCAATACAACTTAATAACCGCAGCTCGAGTTAATGCCAAAATGTACCAAGGGGATACGTATCTATATCTATATTGACAACTACAACAAGGGACTTGTTTACCAAATTCATCTCCATTTAGGAAGTGATGAAAATGCCATGGAAGGATGGGAATTGAACCCAAAGGTCATCTAGTCTGACCCTTGGGTGCGTCTACACTGTCAAATTAATCCAATTGATCTATCTATCTATCTATCTATCCATCCATCCATCCATCCATCCATCTATCTATCTTGACAACTACAAAGGAGTTGTTTACCAAATTCATCTCCATTTGGGAAGTGATGAAAATGCCATGGAAGGATGGAAATTGAACCCAAAGGCCATCTAGTCTGACCCTTGGGTGCGTCTACACTGTCAAATTAATCCAATTGATCTATCTATCTATCTATCTATCTATCTATCTATCTTGACAACTACAAGGGACTTGTTTACCAAATCCATCTCCATTTGAGAAGAGATGAAAATGCCATGGAAGGATGGGAATTGGGTATTAGACACCGAAGGCCATATAGTCTGACCCTTGGGTGCATCTACACTGTCGAATTAATCCAGTTGATCTGCCTATCTGTCTGTCTGGTTGTCTGTCTATCTATCTGTCTGTCTGTCTGTCTGTCTGTCTGTCTGTCTATCTATCTATCTATCCATCCATCCATCCATCTATCCATCTATACATGCATCTATCTATCTATCTA